>NC_092280.1:4013800-4071300 GCF_036320965.1 Panulirus ornatus | reverse complement strand
GATTACGAAAAGATTTTACGTCAACTGGTAGTGTGTTGAAGAGGAGCATCAGCCATGATGTTTTTCAATACAATTCCTGCCGCTGAAGTGCTATATGGACGCTCGTGGTGTAGCGGTTTAGCGTTCCTAACCGTGACGCATTCACGAGGCGATCAGAGTTCGAATCCTGGGTGCGGCAGTCGGTCTGCAGTCAACCCAGCTGTTCATCCGCCCCAAGGTGTTGGTCGATAAAATGGGTATATATATATATATATATATATATATATATATATATATATATATATATATATATATATATATATATATATATATATATCCTTTCATACATATTCGCCATTTCCCGCGTTAGCGAGTTAGCGTTAAGAATAGAGGATTGAGCCTTAGAGGGAATAATATATATAACGTTAATGGGATGGCCTTGATTAAGGCCTCAGCTGCCCTTGGCCGTCTCAGCTAACATAAAAAAAGAATTGAGGAATAAGTAAATGTAATCATCGTTCCTTTGTATTAAAAATTACCTTTATTTCATAGTAATTTAAAACCTCATTAAACTCGCTCGCGAAATTTTGGTTTAGTCCTTCTTGACACTCATGCTTGGACAAAGAAATGTTTTAGATGAATGAAAAGATACATGACATAATTTCTTTCAATGATATATATTTTTTCATCTCTGATCCCTCCTCTCTCCAGCCAGACCCAAACCTATAGGTAAACCTGACCAAGAATGCAAAACACATTAAAGCATTTCTTTCTGTGATTTCTTCCTTTTTCATTACCCAACCCTCTTCCCTTTGGGTCGACCTTTAACCTGAAGGTAGAACTGGTCACCTACAGAATGACCCGGCAGCCAGCATGAGCCACGCTCACAATGGAAAACATCTCTGGTCTGTGTGGATCAAATGAGGAACGCGAAGTTTCTCATCCACCATTTGACTCAAGACTCGCATGGAATTATACTCTCAATAGAAATACTATTGATACGTAGTCAGTGATTTTAATTATTCTTTCCTTTAAATTAACGTTAAATCAATAATTACTTGAGAATTGGAGGTGTTTGTGGTTTGTTTTGCACTGGAAGGAGCAACATTATAACGGACCTCTTCAAGAGTCTGATTACATATTACGTAAATGATACTTCACTGGTATGTAGGAGGTTAATAAGACGTCTCTGATATATATTAGGTTAATAAGACTTCATTGGTATATGTTAAGTTAATAGTAAGATCACCGGTTTATCTCTGAATCAAAGGTTATGCCGAACACTAGCAAATTATCTTACTCTCTTTTGCCATAATATCAGTAGCAGAATCTTGTACTGAGAAATAATGAATATAACTCTAAGTACAAGATTCGTCTATAAAAATGTCTGTAGTTATGTTTGGTTTTAAGAGCACTACAGCGATATGATTCCATAGTCCTGGTAGATGAATGTAGTCATATGAGACGTATCTTTAGGCAGTTATATTATCCCAGTTGGTATGTGAACACAGCTTACTGGAAAGCTAGGAAGACATTTCATGCTTCTTGTAATAAAGATGTGACAAATAAGGATAAGCCTTAATGTTAAGTGTTGCCCTATTCTCCTAACTTAGCTAAACTAAGACATGTTCTAAAATTCAGTGCTTGTACTGTTGCTTTCTAGTACAATACCACCATCAGTAAGACCTTAATAGATAGTAGGCCAAATCATGAAACAATTGGGAGTGTTTACGCTGTCAAATGCAAGGCATGTAAATATATCTATATAGGCCAGACAGGTGAAACTGTAACGGAGACGTGTTATTGGCACCGTCATGCAGTACGCAGGGATGACCACAAAAATGCGATCGCTAAACATTGTCATGAAAATGATCACCCTGGCCATAGATCTTGAAAATCCCGTTATTCTATACCCCTCTGCTGATTATGCCACACGTAACGTCATTGAATCTGTCTTAATTGCTAACACTAATAACTTTGATTTGTCCCCAGGCAATTTTAAAGCCCATCCTAGCATTAACCAAATCATTATGAGAGAACTGACAAAACACGAAAACAAAAAAAAAAATCGACACATCTGGCTACCCAGGTCAACCCCCGCCACGTGACCCCCCTTAATCACTCCCTTACAACGGTTACTGCCAGACAAAGCGGACAGTGGTTGGTCTGTACAGATTGGTGTTGGACGGCGGGACTCAAGTGTGATGTTGGGATTTAAATAACTTTGTTAAGTACTGGCACCTGATGATGAGGTGGATTGTCTCCACGAAACATGTTGTGCCACATGTATAGAAAAATTACATGTTGAATGAAGTATGAACTACTGAATGTGATTTCACCATAACTCATCACGGATTAGTGTGATCATATATATATATATATATATATATATATATATATATATAAATATATATATATATATATATATATATATATAGCGTTAATGGGATGGTCTTGTTTAGGGCCTTAGCTGCCTGTGCTGTCTCAGCTAACGTAGAAAAAACTTATCAAAGTGTATTTAGCATGCTTAGAATAACATCAGTATTGGATGGTGGTGGTGGTGGTGTGTGTGTGTGTGCTAGGGTGAGGGTGACGAAAGTGAGGCAGGCTGGAGGCAGAGCAGGGGTGGGTGGAGTGGTGGCAGGCTTGGGCGGGAGGAGGAGGAGGAGGGTGGTCCATACAGCGGCGGTGAGTGGTGATGCCCCTCCTCTCCCCCGTCATCTCTGGCGGTGACGCGAGTCAACACAGGGGCCTGTGGCTCCGGGAGGGGCGGCCGCTCCACACACACACACACACACACACATACACCTCTCACACCTCTCACACCTCGTCCCATCTACCCCCCGGCCGCACAATACACTGCGCGCTGCACGAGTCTCCAGGTTATTTAAACTCGACATTTTTTTCCCACTCTTCATCGGGTCGGCCTTTGTAGTCAGTTTCCCCCTCTTATGCCCGACCCCTCGAACACGACCGTACGACACTTTGAATTGGGCGAAACGACCCCAGAGCATAACAGCACGACCCTTGACTTACGACAGTACATCCTGTTTGGCACGATGGCCTGGTCTCTGACCTGACGTTTGAGGGTCAGGTCAAAGATCACGCCATCGTACTCAGAGGTCGTGCAGTCGTGCCTCAGGGTCGTATCCTCTTATCGACGGAGTTAGAGTCGTCTTTTACGTTTAAGACTCACGAATCCTCGTCATCCGTCGTTCGAACGTATTATACAAGCGTTGGTGTATATAAACCAGGTCACGGAGGTGGGATGAGTGTACCATATAACCAGCGAGTAGATCAAGCCATTACAGGACACCGTCGCTACCCATACATGTATACGGTACAGTGTTGTATGTCAGGTTACAGAGGTGGGTTGAGGGTACAAAGGGAAGAGCAACACACACACACACACACACACACACACACACACACACACAGAGGCAAACCCGAGGGTTGAGCGGTGGTGGAGAGGGTCTGATGATTACGACCTAAGCAGGGCGGCTACAGCTCCTCCTCCGTCTCTCCCGGCACAGCGGCTGCAGCGGCCGTATGTTACAGCGTGAGGGCTGTGCTTGACTGCAGCGGTACCAACTTAGGACGTGAGGGCTGTGCTTGACTGCAGCGGTACCAACTTGGGACACGAGAGCTGTGCTTGACTGCAGGGGGTCCTAAGTTCGGACATCAGAGCTGTGCTTGACTGCAGGGGGTCCCAAGTTCGGACATAAGGGCTGTGCTTGACTGCAGGGGGTCCTAAGTTAGGACATAAGGGCTGTGCTTGCCTGCAGGGGGTCCTAAGTTAGGACAAAAGGGCTGTGCTTGACTGCAGGGGATCCTAAGTTAGGACATAAGGGCTGTGCTTGCCTGCAGGGGGTCCCAAGTTAGGACATAAGGGCTGTGCTTGACTGCAGGGGGCCCCAAGTTAGGACATAAGGGCTGTGCTTGCCTGCTGCAGTCCTAAGTTACGACATCAGAGAAGTACTTGACTGCAGGGGATCCTAAGTTAGGATTGTGCTTTGATACAGAATTAGAGTTTTTCTGAACACACTTCAGGAGTCAGATGAAGAACTATGAAGTGTTTCGAGTGTGTTTTCATTTCGTCAGCTGCATCTGTAAACATTCTGCTGAACACCAGCTCACACTAAACTTCACACTGAGGTAAATTGCCGGTTAAAACCGGTTTCAGGTGAAGACATTTCTGTATCATGATATCTACATCTCCCTGCTACTGTCAGTAGCGCAGCCAATAGAAAGGCACTGGGTACCAGGACACTCGTAGAAATTGGTCCGAAGATAATATACATTATGATATATTGGAAAGGATCACAATTTTGCGCGTGATCAAGATATTCCTATGAGTCCACGGGGAAAATGAAACACGATAAGTTCCCAAGTGCACTTTCGTGTAATAATCACATCATCAAGGGAGACACAAGACAGAAATATAACAGTCTCTTCGGTGTATATCAACTGACCGTTGCATTTCTCTCTTGTGTCTCCCCGATGAAGTGATTATTACACGAAAGTGCACCTGGGAACTTAACGTGTTTCATTTTCCCCGTGGACTCATAGGAATTATGATGTATATATATATATATATATATATATATATATATATATATATATATATATATATATATATTTCCCCCATTTGTTTTGACGTAATCTAAGTAGGGTTCTGGCTGAGTAACCTCAGCACTGGTAACCATTAGATCCGGTATATACAGACACATGCCTTGCTCGTCCACAGTACAGATTAGGAGGAACGGAAGTGTTGCTGCGTTGCTTTGCATTCCCTCGTAGCTTCCCCACGGGGTATAGAAAACGTAGTGTCGTCATTCGCTGCAGTTGCTTTGAGTCACAGGAAAAAAGAAAGCACTGTTGTTCTCCTGTGCAGTGACAAGGGAGGGTATATTGAAAATGTGTCGTCAGCCCTTTGCACTGACGGAACAGGTATAGAAAACGTTGTGTGGTTGCTCGCCTGTACATAGCAATGTCCCTCTCTGCAGGGCTATGATGACTACAGTAGGATATGGTGAAGTGTGTGTGTGTGTGTGTGTGTGTGTGTGTGTGTGGCTCACACCTGACTGAACGGCAAACAGTGTAGCGAGAACACTGAGTTGATCAGTTGTGTGTATAGTGTGTGGTGATGATCACACACACACACACACACACACGTAGGAGGAAGGAAGGTGGGCATTTGGTGCAATAGGATTTAACGGTGATGTGTAGGTAGTGAAAGCAGTGGGTGGATAGTGAAGGCAATGGGTGGATGGTGAAGGCAGTGGGTGGATGGTGAAGGCAGTGGGTGGATAGTGAAAGAGGTGGATGGATAGTGAAGGTAGTGGGTGGGTAGTGAAGGCAGTGGGTGGATAGTGAAAGAGGTGGATGGATAGTGAAGGTAGTGGGTGGGTAGTGAAGGCAGTGGGTGGATAGTGAAAGAGGTGGATGGATAGTGAAGGTAGTGGGTGGGTAGTGAAGGCAGTGGGTGGATAGTGAAGGCAGTGGGTGGATAGTGAAGGCAGTGGGTGGATGGTGAAGGCATTGGGTGGATAGTGAAAGAGGTGGATGGATAAAGAAGGTAGTGGGTAGGTAATGATGGTGGATAGTGAAGGCAGTGGGTGGATAGTGAAGGCAGTGGGTGGATGGTGAAGGCATTGGGTGGATAGTGAAAGAGGTGGATGGATAAAGAAGGTAGTGGGTAGGTAATGAAGGCAGTGGATGGATAGTGAAGGCAGTGGGTGGGTAGTGAAGGCAGTGGGTGGGTAGTGAAGGCAGTGGGTGGATTGTGAAGGCAGTGGGTGGGTAGTGAAGGCAGTGGGTGGTTGTGAAGGCAGTGGGAGGATAGTGAAGGCATTAGGAGGATAGTGAAAGCAGTGGATGGTAGTGAAGGCAGTGTGTATGCAATGCTGGTTGTGGTTGGGCAGTGAAGGTAGTGGGCTGGTGGACTTGATGGGCTTGGTACAGGGCGGATGAAGTGGGTGGATGGCGTTGAAGTCAGTGTGTGTGTGTAATGCTGGTAGTGGGTGGTAGTTAGGGTAGTGGGTGGGTGGTGAGGGTAGTGGGCGGGTGATGGTAATGGGCTGATGGAGTAGATAGGTGGTGAAAGTAATGGCCAGGTGGTGTACTGGGTGGGTGGTGAAGGCAGTGGGCGGTGTGGGCAGCGAAGTCGGTGGGCGGCAGTGAGGGCGGTGGGCAGTGGGCGGTGTGGGCAGTGAAGTCGGTGGGCGGCAGTGAGGGCGGTGGGCAGTGGGCGGTGTGGGCCGCTGGGGTTCACCATTAACCCAGTTTGGCCGCAGGCGGCGCGAACGTCCCCAGGGCCCTCCCTCCCGCCCCGCCAGCAGCAGCAGCAGCAGCACCAGCAGCAGCTCCTCGCCCTTCAGCTCCTGCCCGCCACCACCTACAGGAGACAGACTACAGCCAGGTTAGTTCTAGGTCCCTCTCTCTCTCTCTCGTCCCCTCACACGCTAGTCATCTTGGTCGAGGTGACGCCCTGGTTGAGCAGGTGTCTCTCGGTATGACCAGCAGCAGGAGCAGCAGAAGCAGCACCTTCAGTAGCAGCAGCAGCAGCAGCAGCAGCAGCAGCGGCTGTAGTGGGGCTGGCGCCGGGTCCGCCGCTGCTGCGCGGAGCGGCGGATCGATAGCGGCGCTTGGTGTGCACTCAGGTGGCGGTGGTCCGGCCTGGCCTGAGAGCGCCACCCCCGCCACACGGCCCCCGCCCTCCCTGCCAGCACGCCCGCCGCGCCTCCAGTGCAGTGCTAGTGCCATAGCTACACGCCCGCAGTGCCGCCCGCGCGTGACAGTGTATCAGTGAGCACTTGGTGATGGTCCCCGTGGCCCCTTGGCTGTAAGCAGGCCCACCAGAGCAGTGAGGGCACCGGTCCCTGCTGCTCCTGCTAGCCCACCACTGCTCCGTGATCCAGTAGCTACTGCACCGCCACAATCAATACCGTACGTAGCCTTGCTAGCGCCCCCCCTCCCGTGCAAAGTTGCAAGGCTCACGTGGATAGTGCCTAACAGCCGACACCCCACCCTCGACACCCTATCTGGAGTGGCTATTGTCGAACCCTCGTCCTCATCACCTCCCTAAGGTAAGCCAACACCGGCCGGCCACCCGCCCGCCCGTACACCGCCCGCCCACGACCACGCCCGGGCCACCCACCTTCGTGTGACACCCGGGAGGGGGAGGGGAGAGAGAGGAGGGGGAGGTGGGAATCCATTGACCCTCACCGTGTCGCCCACAACACAAATTGGGTCAAACAGTAAGTGACCCTAAAAGACGGTGTCTAATTGGTCATTGGAAGTGACCCCGGGGCGATGGGAGGAGGAGTGGTGGGGGGTTTGAGCTGTGTGGTGCAGCACCAGGTCCTCCTTCCTCCTCCACCACACCACCAACACCCGAACTAGAATGACCATGAACGAGGGAAGGGTTGTTAGCGCCCCATGACGGAGAGAGAGGCCAGGTTGGACATTTCCATCTGTGCGTTGTTAAGACACCGGCCCAGGGCACACCTACACTGGCGATGACCCAGGGCACGCATACAATGGCGATGACCCAGGGCACACATACACTGATCCAGGGCTCATGTACACTGGCCCAGGGCACATATACACTGACCCAGGGCACACATACACTGACCCAGGGCACACATACGCTGGTGATGACCCCGGGCACACATACACTGGCGATGACCCAGGACACATATACACTGGCCCAGGGCACACACACAATAGCGATGGCCCAGGTTACACATGCACTGGTGATAACCCAGGGCACGCATACGCTGGCCAAGGGAAAACATACACTGGCGATGACCCAGGGCACATATACACTGGCCCAGGGCACATACACTCTGGCGATGACCCAGGGCACACATGCACTGGCTATACACCCAGGGCACACACGCACAGGCGATGACCCAGGGCAGGCATACATTGGCCCAGGGCACACATACACTGGTCTAGGGCACGCATACAGTGGTGTTGACCCAGGGCACACATACACTGGTTATACACCCAGGGTACACATACACCGGCTATACACCCAGGGTACACATACACCGGCTATACACCCAGGGTACACATACACTGGCCCAGAACACACATATACCGGCGATGACCCAGTGCACACATAAACTGGCTATACACCAGAGGCACACTACACTGGCTATAACCCAGTGCACACATACACTGGCTATACACCCAGGGCACACTACATTAGCTAAAACCTAGGGCACACATACACTGGCTATAAACCCGGGGCACACTACACTGGCTATAACCCAGATCATGAATACACTGGCTATACACTAGAGGCACACTACACTGGCGATAACCCAGGGCACATTTGGCCTGCCTATACATCCAGGGCACACATACACTGGCTATAACCCAGGGCACACACACACTGTACACAGGGCTCACATACACTGGCTATAACCCAGGGCACACATACACTGGCTATAACCCAGGGTACGAATACACTGGCTATAACCCAGGGCACACATACACTGAACCCAGGGCACACATACACTGGCTATAACTCAGGGCACACATACACTGGACCCAGGGCACACATACACTGGCTATAACCCCAGGGCACACGTACAATGTATCATGTACACACACACCTTAGGACATTATGTGTGGTATTACATATTAACCGTAACACTAGTGTTGCTGGCCTGGTGTGGTGTGGCACAGTGCATGGCACCACAGAGACCGGTGCCCACCACCAGGTGACACATCACCTGTGGTTCCCTGCCAACACACGAACATACACACACACACACACACACACACACACGATTTGCCACACCTTAGGTGCCACTTCACCTTAGGTGTCATAGGGAGCGTTACAGGTGTAACGCGACACACAGGCTGTTACAGAATCTCTAACAAGGATTCACCTTGTGTCACACTGCAAAGATGGAATGTGAGAGTAAGTGATTTCTCCAGTGGGACTACACTGTGCGAGGGGGGTGTTGAAGGGTATATACACTGCAGGATGGTACACTGATCCGACACTACCCTGGGTGTCGGAACCAGGGGAGGGCAGACGCTGCAATGCCCAAGGGCATTCCTAGCAATTCCTAGCAATGTGCATATTGCTAGGAGTGTCTTAGGGCTGGGGTAACACAAGGATGTGCTGCTTACCACCGCACGCCTCCAAACACCCCAGGAAGCAAGGCGCCGTACTTCACTAAGGTGTTGGCTGGGAAAGCTATCTTGAACACCCGAGACAACACGCTACACTGACGGAACAGTATACAGGATGCCATGGGCTATACACTGCCCCATTAAATGTAAAGGGAAGGGAAGGGGGGTGTTTTAAGTAACACTACGGAACACCTAAGAGGCAACACCACACGGAACACTTCTCAAGGTGCCACACATTACTTAAAGGTCCTATACGAAACGTGGCTTCGTCCACATGAGGCTTTTAAAAAGGCTAAAACAAATCTACAAGATTACTTCAGGGGACGTAGAGTTGGGGAAGGTGGAGGACACAGAGGGAACACTTCACCTGCTACAGGAAGAAGCCACACACACACACAGGGTGCTCCCCAGCTGCTATAGCTGTTACTGGTACCCCAGCATCCACCTGGGGGAGAGAGAGGAGGACACCTCAAGTGTCACACGTATTGCTCTCACACCCCAGACACAGTCCTGCTGACCACCCCACTTCCCTCTCTCTCTCAAGGTGCCTTAAGGTCACAAAAGACGTACATATTGGTGTACTACATAGGGTGTACACAGATGTACCTAGGCCACCAGAAATAGCACTTCCCAGCACACACACACACACACACACACACACACACACACACACACACACACACACACACACACCACATATCTACAGTGTCATATACACACACACACACGAAATAGGCCTAGTGGTACACACACTATCAACGGTGCCACACTTACACTTACACTTACACTTGGTGCAGCTTGCAGCAGTTGCGTTGACCCCCCCTCCCCCCCTCTCTTTTTTTCAACACTAGCTGCGGTGACACACACTAGCCTCAGTGCAGTGCCACACACTGTTGTCACTGTTCTGCGCTAGCAACAGTGCCTTACTAGTTTCACTGCACCAGTGCCTTATACACAATAACGAAGGTGCCACACACACTACCTACCATACCACACTCACTAGCTACCATACGACACTCACTAGTTACCATACTGCACTTACTAGCTACCATACTGCGCTTACTAGCTACCACACCACACTTACTAACGACCATACCACGCTTACTAGCTACCATACTGCGCTTACTTGCTACCATACCACGCTTACTAGCTACCATACCGAGCTTACTAGCTACCATACTGCGATTACTAGCTACCATACTGCGCTTACTAGCTACGATACCACGCTTACTAGCTACCATACTGCGCTTACTAGCTACGATACCACGCTTACTAGCTACGATACCACGCTTACTAGCTACCATACTGTGCTTACTAGCTACGATACCACGCTTACTAGCTACCATACTGCGATTACTAGCTACCATACTGCGCTTACTTGCTACCATACCACGCTTACTAGCTACCATACTGCGCTTACTTGCTACCATACCACGCTTACTAGCTACCATACCGAGCTTACTAGCTACCATACTGCGATTACTAGCTACCATACTGCGCTTACTTGCTACCATACCACGCTTACTAGCTACCATACTGCGCTTACTAGCTACCATACTGCGATTACTAGCTACTATACTGCGCTTACTAGCTACGATACCACGCTTACTAGCTACCATACTGCGCTTACTAGCTACGATACCACGCTTACTAGCTACGATACCACGCTTACTAGCTACCATACTGCGCTTACTAGCTACGATACCACGCTTACTAGCTACGATACCACGCTTACTAGCTACCATACTGCGCTTACTAGCTACGATACCACGCTTACTAGCTACGATATCACGCTTACTAGCTACCATACTGTGCTTACTAGTTACCATACCGCGCTTACTATCTACGATACCACGCTTACTAGCTACGATACCACGCTTACTAGCTACCATACTGAGCTTACTAGTTACCATACCGCGCTTACTAACCACCATACCACCCTCACTAGCTACCACATCAAGCTCATTAGCTCCCCAGCCATGGTACCACTTCACCATAGCCTACAGTGCTACTCCCAGTAGCTGCTATGCCACGCTCGCTAAGTGCGATACCGCTCTCACTAGTTACGATACCACTAGCTGCGATAGCACTCACTAGCCACGATACCACGCTCACTAGCTACAATACCGTTGGAATTCGTTACGTTAACACTCGCTAGTTACGTTATCACTCTCGCTAATTACGTTGCCACTCTCGCTAGTTACGTTATTACTCTCGCTAGTTACATTACCACTCTCGCTAGTTACATTACCACTCGCTAGTTACATTATCACTCGCTAGTTACATTACCACACTCGCTAGTTACATTACCACTCGCTAGTTACATTACCACTCTCGCTAATTACGATATAATACTCCCGATACGATGAAATTTTAGCTGTGGTTTCCTACAGGGTGATGATAATTTATATATCTTAGCTGTGGTGTTTTGCCCAATAAAGATAACATTGTAGTTATTTCCCACACTATAGATGTACTATAATTTAGCTGTGGTGTCTCATGAAATATAATCATAACATCCTAGCTGTGGTGTCCTACTCAGAGATGATAATATCTTAGCTGTGGTATACAGTAAAATGATATACCTAATTTTTGCTGTGGTGTCGTACATGCTGATGAGGATATTTTAGCTGTGGTGTCATATACAATAAATATAACATTCCAGCTTTGGTATTCTACACATGGACGATAATATCTTAGCTGTGGTTTCTTGTAAAATGTTAAACTTATTTTAGCTGTGGTTTTCTACTTATTGATAAGGATATTCAAGCTTTTCTGTCTCATTTGATGATAATATTTGAGCTGTGGTTACCTTGCACTATGATAGTTATGTATTTTAGCTGTGGTGTCCGGCAAAATTGGGATAACATATTTCAAGCGTGTTGTCTTACACTGTGATGATAACATGTTTGTGTTATGGTGTTCTATACAAAGATAACATTTTAGCTGTGGTGTGCCATGATATGATAATTACCTATTTTAGCTGTGATGTCCTACATCAATGATTTTTTTTAGCTGTGGTATCATAAAATGATGAAAATGTGATACACATTGATGATATGTTATCTGTGGTGTCCTACACATAGTGATAACATTTTAGCTGTGGTGTCACACATGATTAACGATAAGCTATTTTAGCTGTTATATCCCAGAAAGCAAAGATAGTACATTTTAGCTGTGGTATACTACACAATGACAGTCATGCATTTTACCTGACGTCTCGAACTATGACAATGGCACGTTTTAGCTGTGGTTATCCACCACATTACGATCCCATTTACGCTAATGTGTTCCATCTTTATCATCATCCTATTTTGACTGATATCCCAGGCAATGATGTGAACACATTTTAGCTGTGGTGTCCCAGACGAGTGACATAAATGCATTTTAGCTTCAGTGTCCCAGATAATGACTGTAACATTTTAGCTGTACTGTTCCACAAAATTGCGATCTCATATTTTAGCTGTGGTGTCCCAGACAATGACGATGATGTATTTTTAGCTGTGGTTTTCCAGATAGTGACGTAACATTTTAGCTGTCATGTCAGGCAGCTACAATACTTTAACTGTAGTGTGTCTGTGACAGCGTATGTCTTAGCTGTGGTATCTCCAGCAATAATGAAGAAATGAATTTTAGCTGTGGTTCAGACGGTGGAAATATTCTACTTTTGGTGTCTTACTGATTCATAGTCACATATTTTAGCTGTGGTGACCTAAACAATGACGATGATATGAATTTCAGCTGTGGTGTCTCAAACAATGACGGTGACATGATATAGCTGTGGTGCCTCACACATAATTAAGCTTTTATGTCTCACACTCAAACGTTTACATGATTTAGCTGTGGCGCCTCACACTAAGACAATAATATCATTAAGCTGTGGTGTCTCACACAATGCTAATGACATGATGTAGCTGTGGCGTCTCAGACAATGACGATAACATGGCTTAGCTGTGGTAACTCACACAAAGACAATGGCAAGGCTTAACAAAGGTGTCTCACACAATTACGATAGCATAGCTTAGCTGTGGTATCTCACACGATTACGATAGCATGATTTAGCTGTGGCATCTATTACGCTGACGATACCCTGATTTAGCTGTGATGTGTCACATAATGATAACATATTTTAGATGTGATGTCTCACAATGACCACAGGTGATTTAGCTGTGGTGTCCCACTCATTAACTATCATACTTTAGCTGTGTTGTCCCATACAATGACCATGAAATATCTTAGCTCTGGCATTCCAGCTAAAGACGATAACACCTATTTTAGCTGTGGTTCCCCCAGACAGTGACGATAACTGTTTTAGCTGTGGTTCTTCAGTTAGTAATGACAACATTTATTTTAGCTGTGGTGTCTCAGACAGTGACGATAACATCTATTTTAGCTGTGGTGACCTAGACAGGGATAGTAACACATACTTTATCCTAGCTGTGGTATCCCCAGACAGTGATGGGGACATGTACTGTATTTTAGCTGTGGTGTCCCGTGCGATGAGGCCACATATATCTTAGCTGTGGTGTTCCAAGCAGTGGTACATACTTGCAAGTGGTCACACTAAATACACTGCCAAAGTTTTTGAATATAAAGATAAAACACTTATTGAAGTAACACTTAAAGAGCCACACTTACTGAAGTAACACTTAAAGAGCCACACTTATCAAAGTAACACTTAAAGAGCCACACTTATTGGCGTAACAGTTAAGGTACCACACTTAACACTTGACGTGCCACACTTACTGAAGTAAGACTTAAGGTGCCACACTTATCAGTGTAGTACTTAAGGTGCCTCACTTATTGATGTAACACTTAAGGTGTCACACTTATCAATGTAGTACTTAAGGTGCCTCGCTTATTGATTTGACACTTAAGGTGCTTAACTTATTGATGTAACACTTAAGGTGCCACACCTATTAGTGTAACACTTAAGGTGTCACACTTATTAGTGTAGCACTTAAGGTGCCTCACTTATCAATTTGACACTTAAGGTGCCACACTTATCATAATTGCACTTGCGGTGCCACACTTACTGCACTTAAGGAACTTACACATTACCGCAGGATGTACAGTATCTGTGGTGCCAGACTCTGTGTGTGTCACATCGTGTCACATTACTTCAGGTGTCACACGCAGCCAGCCGTGCCATGTGTAAGACACAGTACCTAGGGTGTAGCACGTCCTATTCATAGGGTGTCACAGGATGTCCCAGGTGCACTGAAGGTGTAGAGGAATACTCACATAGGCTGTTACGAATGGGGATTGTGTAGGGCTGCTGAAGTGCCAAGGACGTCACCCTACAATGATAAGGGTGCCAAGTGCCAAAGACATCACCCTACCTAGGGTGCCAAGTGCCAAAGACATCACCCTACCTAGGGTGCCAAGTGCCAAGGACATCACCCTACCTAGGGTGTCAAGTGCCAAGGACATCACCCTACCTAGGGTGTCAAGTGCCAAGGACATCACCCTACCTAGGGTGCCAAGTGCCAAGGACATCACCCTACCTAGGGTGCCAAGTGCCAAGGACATCACCCTACCTAGGGTCACGTACAATGATAAGGGTGCCAAGTGCCAAGGACATCACCCTACCTAGGGTGCCAAGTGCCAAGGACATCACCCTACCTAGGGTCACGTACAATGATAAGGGTGTGAAGTGTGTCTGACACGTAACCTCGAGGCCTTACATATTTCCTACACTACTGTAGGGCTGAGTACAATGCAGGGTGTTGCATACACTCCCGTGAGAGTGACACACACACACACACACACACACACACACACACACACACACACACACACACACACACACACACTTCTAGGGTGCCACACTGCCCAGGGTTGTCACTTAGAACTTGTACATATTAGTACGTATCTTTTGGTGTCATAATCCTGTCTGTGTGCTGTACCTAGGGTGCCACGGACGTACCAAGGGTGTCACACACGTACCTAGGGTGCCACATAGGTACCTAGGGTGCCACGGACGTACCTAGGGTGCCACGGTCGTACCTAGGGTGCTACACAATGCTTATGGAGCCACAAATCCGGCAGTCCCTTGTCATGGAGGAAGACTGGGACCTGCTCGCTTCTCAGATCACTCGGGGAAAAATTTCATACGAAAATTACGAAGTATATAACTTGAGGAAAGATCACAAGGCAGGGGATGTACCGCCGTGACTTGCAAGGGAAAATTGCCTTGAATTATTAGCCGTGGAGGGAGAGAGAGAACCATGCTGGCTTCACCAGGTGGGGGGCGCGCTAGCTAGCTGTCGTGGTGAGCGGAGGGTGTGCATGTTTACACGTTAAAGCGTCTCTCTCTCTCTCTCTCTCTCTCTCTCTCTCTCTCTCTCTCTCTCTCTCTCTCTCTCTCTCTCTCTCCATATATACATACCCCGCGTCTGCTTGGTGTAGAGAGGACAGATACAAGCGCTGTGTGGTTGGTGATTCGTATGTGGTTCTCGTGTAGGAGATAGGGACACAATTGGCAAGACGACATGTGTGTGATTTGGGTAAACCGCTTAAGTTCGGGACGGTAGTGGTGATCTGCGTTTGAACGGTGAGTGATTGTGATTCAGCGACAGGTGGGTGTGTGAGTGGTGAGTGTGACGACTCTAATGAGTGGTTGGTGTGAGTTCTGACGCGCGTGACTGGTGCCCGCAGTGTGAATAGTAATAGGCAGTTCACATCACGACAGCTTTGTGAGTGGTGATTGGTTGATCAATGATAAGTGTGGCAACTGGTGATTAGCCTGGTGAGAGGCGCGTGCAAGGTGATTTTCCCCCCGTTAATTTCTGACTCCTGTTTCCGTGACCTGTAATTGGTGACGGGTGATTTAGGTGTTGGTGCTTTAAGTGTGTCATTGGTGACGGGTTGTCACTGGTAAACGAGCGACACTGACAATAGCTATTGTAAGGGAGGGCGATGGGAAGGGGGCCGGGGGCTGGCATTGTCGACCTTGGAACTGGTTCAAAACCGGTTGGCACCATAGCGAATATATTATATCTAGTCCCACGTGGACAGCAGAGAAAATTTCGTGGGTGGGGCAATTACCGGGAGGGGTTTACGAAGTGGTTGTAGCGAAGGGGAAGGAGTATATGTGGAGTGGGGCGTTAAAGGTGGGGGAAAGTTGGACATAAAAGAGAGAGGAAAAAAAAAGAAAGAGGAAATATAATGGTTGATAGGTTGTGAACTTGTGCCCAAGGCATAAAACGGTCTGGTGGGAGGGAGCTGAAAGTTGTGAGTGGAGTAGTGAGGAGAGGTTGTGGTTGTACTTTTAAACTACATGTTCATGTTGTGTGTGTGGAGCTGAGGTGTTCTGGTTGTTGTGTGGTGTAAAGTTTCCGGCTTGAGGTACTCTTTGGAGTGAGGCGTAAAGTTGTGGGAGGAGTGTCAAGTTTTTTGGAGGTTTGGTTAAGTTGTGGACGGAAAGTAAACTTTGGGAGGTGTAGTGAAGTTGTGGACGGAACTTAGAGTTTTGGAGATATAGAAAGTTGTAGACGAAATGTAAAGTTTTGAAGGTGTAGCAAAGTTGTGAGTTGAACGTAAACTTTTGAAGGCAAAGAAAAATTTTTGGAGATGTTGTAAAGTTGTGAATGTAACGTGAAGTTTTGAAGGCATCGTAAAGTGTGTGTGGAACGTAAAGTTTTGAAGGTGTAGTATGGTTGTAGATGGAACGTATAGTCGTGAAGTTGTAGTAAAGTTGTGGATGGAAGTGAGATTATTAAGATTAGTAGAGTTGTAGGTGGGAACGTAGATTTTTGAAGTCGTAAAAAAGTTATGAGGGGGAAATTATATTCTCACCTGAGACTTTAGGTTGAAACCGAGGCATAAAGTTGTGAACGGGGGACATGGAAACTTAAGATAGTAAAACTGTTTCAGAAAAATATAAAAGTTGACGGTGAGAAGTGAACTTTATATTAGTACTTAAATCAGGTACTTCAAAGCCAGACATAGAGGCGTAGAGATGGGACATATAGAACTGTAGGTGTGGGGTAGAGTGTGGACTTAAAGTGGGATGTAGACTTCTTTGTTGTGTGTGTAGAGTTCTAAAGTTGTTTATAGTTATAGAGTTGTGTATGGGAATTATAGATGTGACTATAATGCCTAGCGTCGGGCCAAAGCCTTTGGGAACATAAAGTTTTTAAGTCCTTAAAAAAAAAGAAAAAAGGAACTCGTTTGAAGGCACAGAGCGAATTAGGGGATGTAGTTTAAGCCTTGGTCGAGGTTCTGGTATAGTGCAGGGAGCGTGTGTGTGTGTGTGTGTGTGTGTGTGTGGTCGGAGCAGTGGATCTCAGGGTGGAGCATTGGATTGAAGTTGTGGTCTAGGTGGGAGGTGGAGGAGGAGGAGGGAGGGAAGGAGGATATAAAGCTGAGGGTGGAGCATAAAACTTATGGCTGGAGCGTGGCTCCGCGGATGGAATATGAAATTGAGGTGTAAAGGTATTTGAAGGGAGCATAAAGCCCTGGTCTGGGCTCAGGGTTACGCCTGGAGCATGTGAGTTATGAGGAAGACTTGAGCATGGAACTAGGTGCATAAAGGTGGGGGTAAGGCATGAAATTGTTGGTACATTATAGAACATGGGGTGTTGTCGGGATCATGGCGGCTCTGTACCCTGGAAGGAGCATAAAGGCAAGATGGGAATATGGCTGCTTGATACCCTGGAAGGAGCATAAAGATAGGTTGGGGGGACATGGTGGGTTTATACCCTAGTTGAAGCATAATGACAGGGATGGGGGTAAGACTGCTTTGATGCCCTGGTTGGAGCATAAACGCAGAGGGAACAGACGCTGATGGTATTAAGCATCATGCACATCCAGTGTGTGTGTGTGTGTGTGTGTGTGTAGTTTAAAACACGAGGGAAATTTCAGAGTTTAGGTCCGGTATTGATTAGGTGTGCGAGGAAGGCTGGGTCATGAATTATGTGTGAGTGAAGGTGGGTACGAACTGTGCGTCGGTGGGCGGCAAGGAGTGGGTCTGTGGTGGGCACGGTAGGTCTTGCTGAGTGGGCATGGTGTTAATAGGTGGTGGGGGTTGGTGGGCAGATGGGGGGTGAATGGGTGACTAAGTGATGGTAGACAGATCTATCGTGCTATACTTGGTAAAGTTAGATGGTATACAGGATGGTGCTATATCGTGGTATACATGATGGTGCTACATATGGTATACATGGTGAGGCAAGATTTGGTATACATGTTAAGTGTTGGTAAATGATGCATGCGTGTACTAGGTAATGGTATACATGTTAGAGGCAGTTTATGGTATAGATAGGACCAGAGTGTAGTATACATGCTAGAGATAATTTGTAGTATACATTTCAGGACTAGGTTATGGTATACATGCTATAGCATAGTAAGTAATACCTCAGATGCGTTAGTTTACACCAAAAGCAAACACAATACCCTTCCCTCCTACAGCCTATGGTAGACTAACATCATTGGTCTACACCCCCCCGGTTCACTGTAAGGACGCAGGCCAACCTGTGTAAACCTGTGATGGTTTACATACTCTTAGACCTGTGGTCTGGTATGGACACCACCTTCTAGGTTAGAGTGGCGGTATGGAACGTGGTCAAGTGTATACCTTTCTGCCTCCAGAACACAGCATGGAGGCCAGTGCGTTCTTACATGTCCACCTCCCTACCCACTCGCCCACGGGTGCCAGCCACAGCGTAGTAACCCTGTGAGATATGGACGTGATCTAGAGCCGAGCAACTCCCAGTGGGTTGTATGTATAGATATTCCCCCTCCTCTTCCCACCTCCACGCTGGAGGCACCCTAGGCCTGCAGAGGGAGTCGTAAAGCAATACGTCGACCGCCAAATACTGAAAGTTCCATATTTTATACAGGATTTATGAATATACGAAAGGTAGGATGTGTATGTGTGTGTGTGTGTGTGTGTGTGTGTGTGTGTGTGTGTGTGTGTGTGTATGTGTGTGTGTGTGTGTGTGTGTGTGTGTATATATATATATATATATATATATATATATATATATATATATATATATATATATATATATATATATATATATATATGATCACACTAGTCCGTAATGATAGCATGAAGGTAAAATCGCACTTCAGTAGTTCATACAATTATATTTAACATGTAATTTTTCTATACATGTGGCACGACATGTTTCGTGGAGACAATCCACCTCATCATCAGGTGCCAGTACTTAACAAAGTTATTTAAATCCCAACATCACACTTGAGTCCCGCCGTCCAGCACCACTCTGTACAGACCAACCACTGTCCGCTTTGTCTGGCAGTAACCGTTGTAAGGGAGAGTGATTAAGGGGGGTCACGTGGCGGGGGTTGACCTGGGTAGCTGGGTGTGTCTTGAACAACTTTTTTTATGTTTTCGTGTTTTCTCAATTCTCTCATAATGATTTGGTTAATGCTAGGATGGGCTTTAAAATTGCCTGGGGACAACTTAAAGTTCTTAGTATTAGCAATTAAGACAGATTCAATGACGTTACGTGTGGCATAATCAGCAGAGGGGTATAGAATAACGGGATTTTCAAGATCTATGGCCTGGGTGATCATTTTCATGACAATGTTTAGCGATCGCATTTTTGTGGTCATCCCTGCGTACTGCATGACGGTGCCAATAACACCTCTCCGTTACAGTTTTACCTGTCTGGCCTGTAAGGCATGTAAAGATATCTATATACTGATATGCGATTTCAGCGTCATGCTATCATTACTGATAGGGGAGAAAGAATACTTCCCACGTATTCTCTGTGTGTTGTAGAAGGCGGCTAATGGGGAAGGGAGTTGTGGGCTGGAAATCCTCCCTTTCTTTTTTTTTTTCTATTTTCCAAAAGAAGGAACATAGAAGGGGGCCAAATGAGGATATTTCCTCTAGGGCTTAGTCCTTTGTTCTTAACGCTACCTCGCTAACGCGAGAAATGGCAAATATGCATGATATATATATATGAATTTTATGCGTCTAGATTTATTCTGTAGTCTTAATTATACTGGGATGGTAGGTAAATATTCTTCCCATCCCTGTCCTCTTCCAATTTTTCTGTTCCACTTTTTATCTCTCACCCCACCTGTTCCACCTTAAATATTCTCCGCTTCCCCTCTCTCTCTTGCCTTACCGAAAAAGGATAAGTAATTTCAGAGAATATAAGAGTTTACCCTTCAATACTTTTCTTCGTTTTCTGTGACCAACAGAGAGTGGGGTGCTGGCGCAGTGTAAACAACCTCAGAGAAGCCCATCCCCCCCCCCCCCCCCCCCATCCTACCTGCCTGCCCCACCTCATGTTTACTTCCAGACCCACGGGAATCTTACTGAAATTTTCGATTTAGAAAATGATTTAGAAAAGTAAGGCGGCTTGTCCAGCCTTCATAAAAGGGTAAAATGTGCAGTGGCAAAGTTTTGAACCTTTTTTTTTTATGCAGATTAACGCGCAAGGGAATTGTTCAGACATCTTGTTATGAACATAACTAGCATTTGTCCACGAGAAGACAAGCGTAGTATCATGGTTAACAAACACGAATGGAAGCGTGTGTAAAGTCGTCGGAGTATGTGGTTATTAAGTGCCATTGTAACTCCTTCTCTCCAAGTATCATATAAATGGCTGACACTTGTCAGGATTGGACTGGATTAACATATGTTAATCCCCTCGTTTATAATGGCCTTGGCCTTTGACGTAACCCATATATATAAATATATATATATATATATATATATATATATATATATATATATATATATATATATATATATATAAATATATATATATATATATATATATATATATATATATATATATATATATATATATATATATATATATATATATAGGGTCGGGTTAGGTGATCGTACCAAAGGCTCACTTTTGTCGCGTTGAAGCGTCGTACCATCGTGTTAAAAGTGTTGTACCGTCTCCGTCGTACCATCGTGTTAAAAGTGTTGTACCGTTTCCCTCAATCCGTCGTTGTCTGGAGGTGTCGAACCGTCGTGATCAACGGACCGAGGTGGTTCCCGAACCACAGAGTAACGCTGGAGACTGGCACCAGGTGTCCCCTAAATCTGGGATCCGAAGCACCGAACCCTGATCCCTCGTACACATGAAAGCCCCAGAGATCGGGAGCTGAGATCGGTGGCACTACTTTACAGCAGGACGCTTCTACGTCGAAAAATGGTCGAGTTGATACATAGGTGCTTGTATATCACAGCGGGTCGTAGCCTCGTACCCCTCCAGCCACACGCACGCAGGGCTGGATATCTTAATATTAAATCCATGAGCACGACGGTACGGTCCTTGAGCACGACGGTACGGTCCTTGAGCACGACGATACGATCCTCGAGCACGACGGTACGATCCTTCAGCACGACGGTACGATTCTCAAGCACAACGGTACGATCGTTGAGGACTACGGTAATAAACTCTTGAACGCGACTTTACGACGACTGAAGTGACCTCTGACCTGATCATTGGAAGTCAGGTCAAAAGAGTCCAGGCCATCATAGTCAAGGGTCGTACCGTCGTGCTCAAGGGTCAAACCGTCGTGCTCAAGGGTCGAACCGTCGTGCTCAAGGATCGTACCGTCGTGCTCAAGGACCTTACCGTCGTGCTCAAGGACAGAGCCGTTGTGCTCGAGGATCGTACCGTCGTGCTCACGGACCGTACCGTCGTGCTCAAGATTCGTACCGTCGTGCTCAGGGACCGTACCGTCGTGCTCACGGACCGTACCGTCGTGCTCAAGGACCGTACCGTCGTGCTCAAGGACCGTACCGTCGTAGCCAAGGATTTAAGATACTTGAGAATGTTCTGTGACTTTCTTTTCCCAAGTTACGGGCCCTCACTATAGATGGTCCTGTCCACGATTTTACGGGCTTGGGTCACAGAAAGATTAAATGTATATATACAGTTCTCACTCAAGCCACACACACACACACACACACACACACACACACACACACACACACACACACACACAGACCAATGTATCTTTGAGCCACAGACAACAAATAGAGTTAGAGGTGACTTGATTACAACCCTTAAGTGTGTGTGTGTGTGTGTGTGTGTGTGTCGTTTACAGAGGGTTGCGTGCAGCTCAGAGCAGTTGATGGTCGTCTGACTGAGCCAAGTAACCTCATGCGTATGATAGAACGACCCTTGAGCATGAAAAAAGCACGACCCCCTTTGACCACCACGGTACGACCCATGTGTATGAGATTGACGTGGCGAGTTGACCTACTCATTCATTCATGGGTCAGGTCAAAAGCCTAGCTATCGTACCTTGCAAGGGTCATCATGTCGTGCTCAGGGGTCGTGTTACTGTGATCAAAGGTCGTACCGTCATGCTCAGGGGAGGGTGGGTGAGGAAGGGTGGTGGTGGTTAGGTCACACACACCTCCTGGGATTATTAAACCTTACCTTTTGTGTTGGACGGAACGAGGCAGTTTAATGTTCCCATTAAACCCCCCCCCCCTCTCCCTCCCTTGGTTTATCCCTGGGAGAGAGAGAGAGAGAGAGAGAGAGAGAGAGAGAGAGAGAGAGAGAGAGAGAGAGAGAGAGAGAGAGAGAGAGGGTGGCCTCATCATATTGCCTCGTTTCTATACTTCGTAAGATTCAGGTTATGCATGCAGAGGAGGCCGCCGGCCGTTCTGAGGGAGATGGCAGACGCGTAGTGGGTGCGTTCCGCCGTCCGTGTTTGCGCGTACCTCATCCATTTTCTCAGACGTCCTGCGCACGTATGTGGTTGTAATGATCGCGCGAGAGAGACGTTTCGTTTTTCGGTGAAGCACAGTTAACCAGGAGACGAGTCCACGTATAAAATTAGGACTTAAGGTGGAAAGGGCAAATACTTGAGCTTACCAGAGTCCATGTTCTGTTTCATTCTCTCTCTCTCTCTCTCTCTCTCTCTCTCTCTCTCTCTCTCTCTCTCTCTCTCTCTCTCTCTCTCTCTCTCTCTCTGGACTTCTGATACGATACCGTAGCTCAAGTCCAATCGGGAAAGTTGGGTCAAAGCCAACCTTCTGAGGTTGGAAGATAAATGAGTACCTGGCTTCTTTATATATATATATATATATATATATATATATATATATATATATATATATATATATATATATATATATATATATATATGAAGGTGAAATTGTGCTTCAGTAGCTCATACAATTTTATTTAACATTTAGTCTTTCTATACATGTGGCACGACATGTTTCGTGGAGACAATCCACCTCATCATCAGGTGCCAGTACTTAACAAAGTTATTTAAATCCCAACATCACACTTGAGTCCCGCCGTCCAACACCAATCTGTACAGACCAACCACTGTCCGCTTACAGTTTTTTTTTCCTATCTGGCCTATATGAATACCTTCACATGCCCTGATATTTACTAAGAACTTTGATTTGTCCCCAGGCAATTTTAAAGCCCATCCTAGCATTAACCAAATCATTATGAGAGAATTGACAAAACACGAAAACATAAAAAGAAAGTTGTTCAAGACACACCCAGCTACCCAGGTCAACCCCCGCCACGTGACCCCCCTTAATCACTCTCCCTTACAACGGTTACTGTCAGACAAAGCGGACAGTGGTTGGTCTGTACAGATTGGTGTTGGACGGCGGGACTCAAGTGTGATGTTGGGATTTAAATAACTTTGTTAAGTACTGGCATCTGATGATGAGGTGGATTGTCTCCACGAAACATGTTGTGCCACATGTATAGAAAAAATACATGTTAAATATAATTGTATGAACTACTGAAGTGTGAGTTCACCTTCATACTATCATCACGGACAAGTGTGATCAACACACACACACACACACACACACACACACACACACACACACACTCGAGTTTCTTACTTTCACACACACAAAAAAATGGCAATATTACTTTCTTTCTTGGTGTTAAAACTGAACTAGTCTTCGCCAAATCATTTTCGCCTCCTTGGGCCGTTCCCTCCCTCATATAATTTGCGTAATGCCATTCCTCTGGACCAGTAACACTCCACTCCACCTCCACCTCCACCTCCACGTTCGAATGGCAGTGTACATAATGCTTCGCTTTATCGTGTATTATCCTACAATCTTCGGTATCCAGTATTGTGGTATGATAAGCACGAGAGAATATTCCTTAGATACAATGATGGGATCAGAATCTTATTGTCGTGTGTTTGAAACCAGAATAGTTTCCCCTCTGGTGTCTATGTAATTCAGGCTGGGTGGAATGACTGTATCCGGTATTACTGTAACTGGTAATGGTATCTGGTATTACAGGAAGCAGTGACTGTATCTGGGTTGTTATACGTAATATTTGATGTACCTGGTACACTGTAAGTCTAATCATACCCGATATTACTATAAGTAATGATTTGTACCCGATATTACTGTAAGCTATGATTGTACCCGATATTATTGTAAGCTATGATTGTACCCGATATTACTGTAAGCTATGATTGTACCCGATATTACTGTAAGCTATGATTGTACCCGATATTACTGTAAGCTATGATTGTACCCGATATTTCTGTTAGTAATGATTGTACCCGATATTTCTGTTAATAATGATTGTACCCGATATTTCTGTTAGTAATGATTGTACCCGATATTTGTTAGTAATGATTGTACCCGATATTTCTGTTAGTAATGATTGTACCCGATATTTCTGTTAGTAATGATTGTACCCGATATTTCTGGTAGTAATGATTGTACCCGATATCATGGTACGTAATGACTGTACCCGATATTGATGTAGGTCATAACCCGTGATTAGGTATTATTAAGCTCTGACATTTTCCAATCGTTCCCAAAAACTACACCAGCCAGTTTCTTGCGCATGACAGTACGACCCTTCGAGTGTGATGTCGTGACCTCTGACCTGACCTTTAAAGGGTCAGATCAAAGACGAAGCTGTTCATACCCAAGGGTCGTACCACCGCGCTCATGTGTTGTACCACCGCGCTCATGTGTTATACCATCGTGCTCATGGGTCGTACCATCGTGCTCGTGGGTCGTACCGTAGTGTTCATGAGTCATGCCATCGTGCTCATGAGTCGTATCGTCGTGACCATAGGTCGTACCCCCGCGCTCATGGGTCGTACCATCGTGCTCGTGGGTCGTCCCGTAGTGCTCATGGGTCGTACCATCGTGCTCAAGAGTCGTACCATCGTGCTCATGGGTCGTACCATCGTGCTCTGGAGGTCAGCGCATGGGAGATGGCCTAGTTCACATCAGAGCGTCAGATTTTTTTTAGATATTTTAATGAAATTAGCAAACAACCAATTGTCGAAGCTCTGTCCTCTGTAGTAAAGTGTCTTTACGACAGTTTGGTTAATGTTTGTATCGTTATTCAGTTTCGTTAAAAACTATAGAAAATATTCGTGTCTGTATTGCGTGCAGCACAAAAGTATTGTGATAAAGGAAATGTATGTTTGATAGCAATACTGGAAGTCACTGGTAATGAAGTTGGAATAGGAAGTTTGTCATTCCTGAAGTTGTCAGAAACTGTAGACAGTTATTGGTTATGATGTGTTTACCAGCGTTAGATAAGATGTATGATGATGTAGTGTTGTTTGCCTGGTCTTCACCCTCGCCCACCAGTGTCTGCCTGGACTCCATCCTCACCATCAGTGTCTGCCTGGTCCCCACGCTCACCACCAGTGTCTGCCTGGACTCCACCCTCACCATCAGTGTCTGCCTGGACTCCACCCTCACCACCAGTGTCTGCCTGGTCCCCACTCTCACCACCAGTGTCTGCCTGGCCTCCACCTCACCACCAGTGTCTGCCTGGCCTCCACCTCACCACCAGTGTCTGCCTGGTCCCCACCCTCACCACCAGTGTCTGCCTGGCCTCCACCCTCACCACCAGTGTCTGCCTGGCCTCCACCCTCACCACCAGTGTCTGCCTGGCCTCCACCGTCACCACCAGTGTCTGCCTGGCCTCCACCCTCACCACCAGTGTCTGCCTGGCCTCCACCCTCACCACCAGTGTCTGCCTGGCCTCCACCCTCACCACCAGTGTCTGCCTGGCCTCCACCCTCACCACCAGTGTCCAATATGACGGTAATGTAGCAGGGATATATAGAACCCATCTCTAATGTTAAAGGTTCCCAGTCACGGAGGCGTCTCCACCTGTAGGTACTGGTGTGTCGGCCTATCATCTAGTGTAGTCAGAGCGGGCACGCGACAAGACCTGTGTCATTGTGGGGTTACTGCGGCGTCATAAGCCACGTCATGACTTCGGATCTTGAGATCATGGCAGCAAATGGAAGCATGGAAGCGGAAGTGAGTCATAGGGTGGGTGAGGGGGCGAAGGTTTTGGGAGCATTGAAGAGCGGTTGGAATGAGAGGTCCTGATCTGAGTGGGCGAAAATGGGTATGATGGAAGGTATAGCAGTTCCAACAAATTATATGGATGCGAGGTATGGGCTTTAGATGAGGATGTGCGGAGGAGGGAGGATTTGTTGGAAATGAAATATTTGAGGACAAGATGTGGTGTGGGGTGGTTTGATCGAGTAAGTAATCAAAAGGTAAAAGGGAGGTGTAACAAAACTAGTGTGGGTGAGAGAGCTGAAAAGGTTGTGTGGATATGGTTATAACATATGAAGAGAATGAGTGAGGAAAGGTTGACAAAGAAGGATATATGTGTTAAAAGTGGAGGAAACAAGAGAAGAGGGAGACTATACTGGAGATGGAAGAATAGGGTGAATTTTTTTTGTGTGACCGAGGTCTGAGTAGGCAGGATGGTGAAAGGCGTGCACGGGATGGAGTGAATTGGAACGATGTGGTATACACGGGTTGGCGTGCTGTCACGGGAGTGAACAAGGGTACGTGAAGCGTCCTGGGTAAACAATGGAAAGGCGTTTGGGGCCTGGTTGTGGATAGGGAGCTGTGGATTCAGTACATTACATATGCCAGCTAGAAAATGGATGTTAGTGAATGTGGACTTGTTTTTGTCTGTTCTTGGTGATACCTCGCAAATGCGGGAAACGGCGATCAAATGTGAAACACACACACACACACACACACACACACACACGAGTTGGCTCACACCCAACCCAGGTGTTCATCCTCCATCCGATGCTGGTCGGTAAATGCGTACCTGGCATAAGCTGGCGTGTACAATACATAGATAAGTAAAAACAAACGGGGTATTGAATTCAGGGGACCTTTCGCTATCTATAGTCGAGGAATTACATAACTAGAGGACAAGATAGTCACTAGTTGATTAATCATAAAAAGCTTAAGATCAAGGTAGGGCTGGGTACGTCTATGCTTTGGACAAGCACATTAGGTAAGTCTACCTACACTGTACAGGAAGATTTGAAATGCAAATCTTTTCAGTCTATTCCTTATATATTTTGTGATTATTAGTTGAACTTTACGAGACATAAAGTTAACTACTGGATGAATTGCAGGAGGATTGTGTTGACGTGAGATATGTATCTAACAGTGAACATTAAGTGATGTAAAGTTATATAACTGCTGAACTGCAATTGTACCTTGTTAACATACATTATGTTTCCAGTGGTGAATATGAAGTGATGAATATTTTCGCGTTGGTTGCCTTGCAGTAATATAGTAGTCGACAAACGCATTAGCTATGAGAAAAGTGAGCGATCTGCTTGTTTAGTCATGCACTAGTTCATGGCTTGTTTGTGACGTTCATAGTAGTACGTACAGGGCAATTCACGTATCCGCACGAGCATTGGTTGGTACAAGATGGTTGTGGTGACGAACGCGGGTCAGTGGAGGTCACTCTAGGTGGTATGGTGCTGGTCAGTGTCTCAGTGTTTTGGGATCGCCTCCTAGGCCCTTGGTGTATGTGTATGTGTGTGTGTGTGTGTGTGTGTGTGTGTGTGTGTGTGTGTACTAATAACTTATTAGTACCTTATCTATGAAATATTTTGAGACAAATTCTAACTTCAATCAATAGTCATCCGACAGTTTAGTGTAGATACGTGGATGATGTGTGGTCCTTGTGGCCATCCTCCCAAGATTGTGTTTTCTTTAATGAATCAAATAACATCCACCCCAACATCAAATTCAGGATAGAATGGGAAAAAGAAGGCAAACTGTCCTTTCTTGATGTGTTGATAAATAGAGAATCGGATCATTTGTTCTTTGAAATCTACAGAAAGCCTACCAACTCTGAGAGCTATATTAATCATTTCTCAGTACATGATTCTTCTATAAATCTACAGGAAGCCTACCAACTCTGAGAGCTATATTAATCATTTCTCAGTACATGATTCTTCTATAAATCTACAGGAAGCCTACCAACTCTGAGAGCTATATTAATCATTCTCAGTACATGATTCTTCTATAAAAATGTCTGTAGTTATGTCTATGTTTTTAAGAGCACTGTGGATATGTGATCCCGCACATGTCGTGCCACATGTATAGAAAAATTACATGTTAAATGAAATTGAGCTTTTACTGAAGGGCGATTTCACCTTCATATATATATATATATATATATATATATATATATATATATATATATATATATATATATATATATATATATATATATATATATAAGCGTGAGTGGAAAATGGAATAATTTCACTATAATGAATTGTGAATTTTTGAACATAATCCTTGAGAGTAACGTTATTACGTTATATTTTTAGTACTGTTTCGTTATATTGACTTTGGAGATGGTGATTCACTGTCGCAGAAACTACCCTCAGATGTAATGATTTACGAAATAGTTGAGTCATTGAGATTGGTGATGGGAACGAGCGAGTTATTGAGTCATTGTATTTAATTGGAAGGCTGGTATAACGTTATTGAGTCAGTATGACCTGTGATATAGTTCTGGATGTTATAGGATGACGTATTCTGATACATGCCAATGAATATCCGTTGAGGGTAGTGGAGAGGGAATAATCCTCACGTATCTCTTACAGTCGTATCAGACGACTAAGTGGGGGCGGAAACTTCGGGGGGTGGAGGCGCTGGAAATCCTCCCTTCCTGTAATTTCACTTTCTAAATGTCGGACTAGAATAAGGAGTTAGGAGGATTTTGCTTGGTATATACATAAGGGGGCAACTAGGGAAATGGTAACAGGATAAGTTGAAGAGGAGTGTGTATTTGGAAGGACTGTCGAATGTCTTTTATGACAGGGTAGTACATGTGGTTTGTTTAGGTCGGGAAGGTATGCGAAGTGAGAGAGTCATGACAACTGGTTTAGTGAAAAGAAAAGAGGTAATGAAGGCCAAGCATGAGGTGAAATGTGGCAAGGCGGGTGGAGTGGATGGTACTGCAGTTGGATTTCTTATGAAAGGGGTTAACCGTGTTGTTTTAATTGGTTAGTTAGAAATTTCAAGAGTATGTATGGATCATGGTAAGGTGCCTGAGGATTGGTGAAATGCCTGTAAAATGCCACTGTATAAGGCAAGGGAGATAGAGGTGAATGTTCGGGTTACAGGACTGAGGTGAGGTAGGCTGACCAGCAGCTGACCCCAGCATGAGCCCTAACAGCAGAGGGCTGTCACAGGCTGGCCAGCAGCTGACCAGAGCACGTAGTCAACAGCAGGGGATGTCAGAGGCTGACCAGCAGATGACTTTAATATGTGGCCAACAGCAGAAGGTGTCACAGGCTGGCCAGCAGCTGACCTCAGCATGTGGCCAACAGCAGGGGATGTCAAAGGTTGGCCTGCAGCTGACCCCAGCATGTGGTCAACAGCAAGGGATGTCAGAGGCTGTCCAGGATGTCAGTAACCTTAAAGTCGGTCTTGAAGATGTAGATTCATGAACCCTTTGTCGTCGTAGGTATAAACACTGACAGCACACCTGTTCTTTAAGGCTCTGGACGGTCCTCAAGAACAGAGAACTGTTTCTCAGAAAAGTAAAGTCATCCCTGGCACGTTGTGGTTAGCATTATAGGAGACTTATGAGATATTAAGCTCCCATTTTCGTTTCATATAAGATGTATAAGCCGAAGGATGTATGGAACTCTGTGATGGTTCCAGAACTGGTTCCAGAACTGGTTCCAGAACTTCTTGGTGGTGTGTGTCGTTCCAGAGGCTGGAGATTAAGAACTTATATTGCTGGTGTACTGGAGCCAGGCCTGCTGGAGGATCACACAGACATAACTCAGTCTAGGATATACGACCACCGCTCTAAACCAGGCCAGCTTGTCCATGGATAACACAGAGATATACTGGTTCAATCGACTCTGTTCCCAGCTACAACGAGGTCCGTGAAACAGAAAACATCATCCCCGTTCATTTTTCCCGTGGTTTTACGAGGCTGTGCTATCAATCCTGGGGATGAAGAGGTCGTTGTGTCATGGGTCGTATGATAGCATCGCATGTTATTACTGCCTCCTGCTCTACCCCACGACTCCCGTCTGCTGTTGCTGCTGTAGCCGCGACCCTCCCTGCTGCAGCTGCTGTAGCCACGACCCTCTCTGCTACTGCTGCTGTAGCCACGACCCTCCCTGCTGCTGCTGCTGCTGCTGTAGCCACGACCCTCCCTGCTACTGCTGCTGTAGCCACGACCCTCCCTGCTACTGCTGCTGTAGCCACGACCCTCCCTGCTACTGCTGCTGTAGCCACGACCCTCCCTGCTGCAGCTGCTGTAGCCACGACCCTCCCTGCTGCTTCTGCTGTAGCTACGACCCTCCCTGCTACTGCTGCTGTAGCCACGACCCTCCCTGCTACTGCTGCTGTAGCCACGACCCTCCCTGCTGCTACTGCTGCTGTAGCCACGACCCTCCCTGCTACTGCTGCTGTAGCCACGACCCTCCCTGCTACTGCTGCTGTAGCCACGACCCTTCCTACTACTGCTGCTGTAGCCACGACCCTCCCTGCTGCTGCTGCTGTAACCACGACCCTCCCTGCTACTGCTGCTGTAGCCACGACCCTCCCTGCTGCTGCTGCTGTAACCACGACCCTCCCTGCTGCTGCTGCTGTAGCCACGACCCTCCCTGCTGCTGCTGCTGCTGCTGCTGTAGCCACGACCCTCCCTGCTGCCACGACCCTCCATTCTGTTACTACTGTTACCAACACACCTTACTGCCTTGTTATCTACTATTTACTTACATTATGGTGTCATTTTTCACCGTAACGATGTATGTCATCCCTATTAGCACGATGTTATAATCCAAGGGTCGTACCGTCGTATTCAAGGGTCGTACCGTTCTGCTCAAGGGTCGTAACGTCGTGCGCAATGGTCGTACCGTCGTGCTCAAGGGTCATACCGTCGTGCGCAAGGGTCATACCGTCGTGCGCAAGGGTCGTACCGTCGTGCTCAAGGGTCATACCGTCGTGCTCAAGGGTCGTACCGTCGTGCTCAAGGGTCGTACCGTCGTGCTCAACCAGTGAGTGTCGAGGTCTCGGGGTGGGTGCGTGGGTGTAGCTGGCGAGACGCATGGTTCATATCCTGGGCGGCAGTTATCTGGCGTGTGCCGGCGCGCACGCCCGCCCCACCACCCCCACCCTGTCATGTGTGACCCAGAGCCACGCTAACCTCTGACGCCTCCTCCTCTCCCCTCCCCCACAAGCTAACGCACACACACACACACACACACACACACACACATATGCCTATACAATCGCATGTTTACCAAATGGCGTCCTAGCTTCGTCTCTTCGATGTATATCAACTGACTATTATATTTCTCTCTTGCGTCTACCCTGATGATGTGATCATTACACGAAAGTGCACTTGGGAACTTATCGTGTTTCATTTTCCCCGTGGACTCATACGAATATATTCTTTCTTTCTTTCAAACTATTCGCCATTTCCCGCGTTAGCGAGGTAGCGTCAAGATAAGAGGACTGGGCCTCTGAGGGAATATCCTCACCTGGCCCCCTTCTCTGTTCCTTCTTTTGGAAATATATATATATATATATATATATATATATATATATATATATATATATATATATATATATATATATATATATATAGATAGATAGATAGAGATAGATAGATAGATAGATAGATAGAGAGAGAGAGAGAGAGAGAGAGAGAGAGAGAGAGAGAGAGAGAGAGAGAGAGAGAGAGAGAGAGAGAGAGAGAGAGAGAGAGTCCTAATTCTGCTCACTTGAGCATCATGCCCTGCCCACTTGTTATACATACAGCATATCCTTCCACACTAATACGTATGCACTCAGGGATTTCCCTTTGAAAAGATGAGCGTCATGTTGAACTATAGAACAGACTGGCCACGTAAAATGTTAGAAGGATGTGTATTACAATGAGTATCTCGAGAGCCACAGATTGCAAATGGTGTTTAAAGTTTGGAATGGGTCGTATTGCATGTACGTGTATCACAACTGAACCAAAGGTGAAACATCTGTGGAAATACATGGGTTGCCACAACAGTTTGGAAATTTAGAACGAACTGGACTGTATATCTCCATCATGATGGCCTTTTCATTTTCTATATTAGATAATCTTTTTTTTTTTCATTGATTTTCTTTTTAAACCTGTTGGGTTTCAAGGCCTCGGCTGATGATATCTGGAAACAACCGAATGATTCCTGAATTATATCGTTCGGTCATAGGTGTTTTCCCATACCTTAATGTTTCTAAGTCCTTTTTTTTCTCTTTATCTTTCACTCGCAATGATATCATTGGTGAAATCAGTACTTGATATTTCCAGACTGCGCGTCATGTTTAGCTGTAGAAATCGCTACACCTACAGTATTGTATTTGGCCCCAGAACACGACGGTACGATCCTTTGAACACAGCGGTGCAATGCAGTGCACGACGGCACGATCCTAGGCACGATGGTACGATCCTTGAGCACGACGGAACGATCCTTGAGCACGACGGTACGATCTTTGAACACAACGGTACGGTCTATGAACACAACGGTACAGTCCTTGAACACGATGGTACGATCTTTGAACACGAAGGTACGATCCTTGAGTACGACGGTACGATCCTTGAACACGAAGGTACGATCCTTGAGCACGACGGTACGATCCTTGAACACGAAGGTACGATCCTTGAGCACGAGGGTACGATCCTTGAACACGACGGTACTATCCTTGAACACGACGGTACTATCCTTGAACACGAAGATGCGATTCGTGAGCAGACAATTAAAACCCAAGGTCTAGGTGGATGAGCAGTTTACATAGATCAAAGTAAACCACTTTGATTTGCACTGGAAGAGGACACATCAATATAGACTGTAGACTCTGTAATCAGTACTACATAAGATACTGAATTGCTCACACTTCATCGTAAAACATCCCTTGGAATACATACAAAATTAAAGAACTACATTTCAAAAGAGAGTTTGAATTTTTTTCTCTTGTATTTTACAAGATTTTTTTTGGTGTGCACCGAACATTGTGGAATAAAACATCATTGCAATCGTCGATTACCGTGGGAGTTGAACGTCGCCCACGTCCTTGGGACCTGCTGGCTGCCGTGGGAGTTGTCAACCCTTGTGGAGGGGGGAAGGGCGGCTTGTTAGCTGCCATGGGAGATGCCAGACACTATGGGACCTCTTCGCTACCATGGGAGTTGCCGATCCCTGTAGGAACGGTTGGCCACGAGGTACCGCCATGGGAGGCATATGAGCAATCATGGGAGCTACTGATATGAACGTGGGATTATACTGTGGGGGTGGGAAGTAGCCTGGGAGGTGGGGAGTGTTGAAGGGAGAGGCGGCAGAGGGACGAGGCGGGTGAGTTTTTAGGGAACATGGGAGGAAAGATGGAACATGGGAGGGAGGATGAAACATGGGAGGGAGGATGAAACATGGGAGGAAGGATGGAACATGGGAGGGAGGATAGAACATGGGAGGTAGGATAGAACATGGGGGAAGGATAGAACATGGGAGGAAGGATAGAACATGGGAGGTAGGATAGAACATGGGAGGAAGGATAGAACATGGGAGGGAGGATAGAACATGGGAGGGAGGATAGAAGATGGGAGGAAGGATGGAACATGGGAGGGAGGATAGAAGATGGGAGGAAGAATGGAACATGAGAGGAAGGATAGAACATGGGAGGAAGGATGGAACATAGGAGGGAGGATAAAACATGGGAGGGAGGATAGAACATGGGAGGAAGGATGGAACATGGGAGGGAGGATAGAAGATGGGAGGAAGGATGGAACATGAGAGGAAGGATAGAACATGGGAGGTAGGATAGAACATGGGAGGAAGGATAGAACATGGGAGGAATGATAGAACATGAGAGGAAGGATAGAACATGGGAGAGAGGATAGAACATGGGAGGAAGGATAGAACATGGGAGGGAGGACGGAACCCGGGAGGGAGAGTGGGAGTGAGAGGGCGGGCGAGCAGGAGTGTGTGAGGTGGGAAAGAGGACACCAGCCAACGTCACCCGAGACCCAGCAAGTTACACCCGCCCTCCGTAACTTTGTGTTAGGCGCGGAGCCACGTCGTCGCTCATGTACAACCCAAGGAAAAGAAAAAAAGAAAATGAAAGATATACATATAAACCAACCAACTTCATCGAGTGTAGACTAACCAAAACCTAGCAATAGACTAACCTATCCTAACCAAACCTAACCAATAGACTAAGCTAACCTAACCTAACCTAACCTAACCTAACCTAGCAATAGACTAACCTAACCTAACCGAAGCTTAACGTAAAAGCAACAATGTAAATTAACCTAACGTAAAGTAACAATGTAAATTAACCTAACGTAAAGCAACAATGTAAATTAACCTAACATAAATTAACAATGTAAATTAACCTAACGTAAAGTAACAATGTAAATTAACCTAACGTAAAGTGACAATGTAAATTACCCTAACGTAAAGCAACAATGTAAATTACCCTAACGTAAAGCAACAATGTAAATTAACCTAACGTAAAGCAACAATGTAAATTAACCTAACGTAAAGTAACAATGTAAATTAACCTAACGTAAATTAACAATGTAAATTAACCTAACGTAAAGTAACAATGTAAATTAACCTAACGTGAAGCAACAATGTAAATTAACCTAACGTAAAGTAACAACGTAAGATTAACCTGGCCTTCCACGTTTGTATAAGAGAGTGTTGACCATGCTTTAACTGGGCGATAGCCAGGTACTGGCACGACGTGGGGGGGAGGAGGGGGGAGGTATGGAGGGTCATGGGGTCTGGTTCATGGGGAGGGGGGGTTGTAACCCCCCCCCTATCCCACCCCCAGGGCTCCGTCCCACATCACCCCCCCCCCCCATCTGCGCCTCAACCAAAGTCGCACTCCACTTCGCCAATTTGTGTGTGTGTGTGTGTGTGTGTGTGTGTGTGTGTGTGTGTGTGCAAAATGTTGTACCATTGATAACCTCAATGGCGGTTAATGAATCCAAACTTTGGCTTTGATCTCGGCTGTATACAACAACCCGGGAGGAGACCAGTAGACTGCAAGGAAGACTCCGTCGTAACTACTACGATAAAGAATGATATTTGCTGTGAAACTTTCGGGTGTGAGGATAGAAGGTCTGTGCCCCGTCGTAAGGTCGTATAGCCCCGTCGTAAGTCATATAGCCCCGTCGTAAGTCATATAGGCCTGTCGTAGGTCGTACAGGCTTGTCGTAGGTCGTATAGGCTTGTCGTAGGGTCATATAGCCCCGTCGTAAGTCGTATAGCCCCGTCGTAGGTCATATAGCCCCGTCGTAGGTCGTATAGGCCTGTCGTAGGTCGTACAGGCTTGTCGTAGGTCGTATAGGCTTGTCGTAGGGTCATATAGCCCCGTCGTAAGTCGTATAGCCCCGTCGTAGGTCATATAGCTCCGTCGTAGATCATATAGCCCTGTCGTAGGGTCATATAGCCCCGTCTTAGCATACGTCCCCGTCGTAGGTCATATAGCTCCGTCGTAGATCATATAGCCCCGTCGTAAGCCATATAGCCCCGTCATAAGGTCGTATAGCCCCGTCGTAAGGTCGTATAACCACGTCGTAGGTCATATAGCCCCGTCGTAGGTCATATACCCCCGTCCATGGACGACAGTTGTGAAGTGGTTCTCTCGTATTTACTGTAGAATGTCAGCGTCTGGCGCAATGTTGGTCGTTACAATCATTCGCTTCTTTCGACCTACATCCATTGGGCCGTGGAGGACGTGGGTATACTGTCACACCCTCATTAGCAGAAGGTAAAGTTGATTTCGACGAAGGTAGAACGCCTTACTTGCGAGTCATAGGAAGAAGTTGTGCGAATAAAGGAGAAAATGGCATGCACTTCACGTGCAGTGTGGATGGGACGGTGTCAGAGCCTCACGCTGGTAAAGCCATGAGTCCAGAGGAACTTGGAATGTTGAGGTCAAATTCCGAGGATCGAGTAAGTTAACTGGGATTATCATGAGTAGGTAACTTAGGCAGGGTTTAGTGGAAGAGTTCGCCTGTGTTTATGGATGGTACCAGCGGGTTCTCCTCACACTGGGGGAGAGGAGGAGGGAGCCAGACGCGACTTGACCCAGTTTCCGACGGAGGTTTTATGATTCCATTCCTTTTGGGTATGTTTTCCTCCTCCTCCGCCGCCGCTGCCGCCGTAACAAACCGTGGGCGTCGTATATCCATTGGAGTACATCTGGGATTACTGTCTGGTACGTGACCTGCCGCTACCAGGCAGACTCTCACCTGCTGTGGCGGCATCAGGGTGATGGTATCCGACAGTTACTCTTCCAATACCTGCGGTAACACCTCCGCCAGGAGTTGACTTAAGGGCGGATTGCCTGGAAGGGTTCCTCCGGCAAGTGTAGTAGTTCGCTTTGCGAGGTCGCACTCACTTGCATACTCTTCACGTATCCTCATTCCCTCGTTAGGATCATCTTCGGTTTAGAAACATAGGCTTCTCAGTTCATGCCTTTAGGATTTGATCTGTGGTAAGTTAGCGGCTCAGGATAATCAAGTATTTACTTCATTAATAGTTGATGATGTGTTGGCCTTTTACCATCAAGTTACAAGTTTATAACCTCACACATCTGGGTGTTGCAAGTTTATATTCCGTTCGATAGAAACGGCAAAGGAGCACAAGGGAATTCCCGACGGCAACAGACTCCCTCAGTCATCTCGAGCCTGTTTGTGATTGTAGAAGAGTTTAGAAACTTAAGGGATTAGATCGTCCTTGTAGAGGTTCCCAGTCCTCACAGTACACACTCAAGCAGAGAGGCTGAGTGTAGGGCCAGCATTCCAGGAGTGAAATAGACAAAGGCAGACTACAGTCTATTGACTTCGGTCTGTTGACTACAGTCTATTGCCAGGATGATACGTAGCCAGATGTGGTGGTTGGAGCTCGGATGACCACCGCCGTTGCTGGTGATCGGGCGACGGGCCGTTCCTGCTGGTGAGGTCAGGGCAGGGGACGGATTTGCCCTGGTGCCGCCTCGTCCACCCGCCCTCCAATGTCCTGGTGAGAAGTAGCCATGACTCAGGGCTGCTGGTGAGCTCGGAGGAGACAGTACGGCTGGTGAACCCGGAGAGGGCGGGTGCCGAACGCTGAGAGGCAGGCTGGTGACCACGGAGAGCGCTGCTACTGAGCGTGCGGAGCGCGGGATGGTGGGGCCGAGCGGAGAGTGGCGGCCCGCGAATCTCTGGGAAAACGCGACTGGGAGGTCCCGGAGAGTTCGGCTGGTGAACGCCGCAGAGAGCGCGGCTGGTGAACGCCGCAGAGAGCGCGGCTGGTGAACGCCGCAGAGAGCGCGGTTGGTGAACGCCGCAGAGAGCGCGGCTGGTGAACGCCGCAGAGAGCGCGGCTGGTGAGCGAGCGAGTGAGAGTAATCACATTAAGTGGGAGGCGAGTGTTGCATACGTGATAAAGCCAGGAGATGGCCGACTTCCTCCACGATTTCTATATCTGGAATTTTGACTCTACCCCTGACTTACTGGCCTGGATTTGCATCTCTATTTGTGGATCTGGAGAGATGCTGGAGGCTCCAGGACTGTGTCTTCTTTTTTTCTCTCTGGAGGACTTTGTGGAGCTGCTGGAATGTGTGGGGTTGCCGGACTAAATGTTTTCAGAGGTCTGTCTGGGGTTTCTGGCGTGTGTGGACTGGGAGTTTGTGGGGTTGCTACGAAGGGTTGCTAAGCTAGGAGACTCTTGAAGACTCTGTGGACTGTGTGAGGATGCTGGACTGTATGAGGATGCTGGACTATGTGAGGATGCTGGACTGTGTGAGGATGCTGGACTGTGTGAGGATGCTGGACTGTGTGAAGTTGCTGGACTATGTGAGGATGCTGGGCTGTGTGAGGATGCTGGGCTGTGTGAGGATGCTGAACTGTGTGAGGATGCTGGACTGTGTGAGGATGCTGGGCTGTGTGAGGATGCTGGACTGTGTGAGGTTGTGGAGCTGGGAGTTTCCTAAGAACTGTGGTTTATCATGTGCTCCAAGAATGGTGTATGATGGAGTGTGTAGCGAGGCTCGACTCTGTTGGTGTTGGGCATTTCCTTCGGTTCTTATACGATGCATATAGTGTGTGTGTGTGTGTGTGTGTGTGTGTGTGTGTGTGTGTGTGTGTGTGGCCACTGGTAGAGTGACGTGTTGAGGCAGTGGTATGTCTGGTGTGTCTGGCCCGCCCTGGTCCACCTCCCGCCCTTCGTTCCTCACCGCCTAACTCCCTGCCTCGATGTCTCACATATCATGACACAACCCCCAGGTCCCTCCCGCAGAAGGAGGTCCAGGGGGAACCATAACCCCAGGACGTCCCATCCAAGGGCTTCGCGAGCTCTTACGTTGCGCTACGCTCCGTAGCAGGGAGAGGAGGGACTCCACTGAAGTGAGGAATACTTTGACGAGACTGTACTGTGTACAGGGAACTTATGAGGATACAGCCTCGCCACAGGCATCTTTTCACTCGCGGCGTCACCTGGAGCAGGTGGAGCCCGGTAACACAGACACACACACACACACACACACACACACACACAGACACACACACGCGCGCGCGCACGCACGCACGCACATCACAGAGCCATTCGTGGCTCACCTGTGGCCAGTGAGCGGGTGACACGTGACGAGCGTGGTGAGGCCTGTGCACGTGACCATCACTACGGGCGTGACACACTCACAAGATCGGGATTAACGCGGGGATGTGTGGCGGGCTGGAGGGAGGGAGGGAGGAGTAGTATGGTAGCGACCTCGGCCAAGATCAATGTCGGCGGAGCGAGCGGCGATGGTTTCGCTCCCCAGACGTGGTTAAGGGCGGGCCTTCCACACTCCCGCCCGCCCACCCGCCCGCCCGCCCGCCCGCCTAGCTGCACGGGCCGCACCGCTTGCTTGCTTCTCCGCTTCTGCTGACACCGGGAACTGATGCCATGAGCGTCACACGTCTCGCGAGCAACACAAACGCGTCACGTGTCGCGAGTGGGTCTTGTGAGGGAGATGGGAGACCTCAGTGGTCAGGGGGAGGGAGCGCGGTGCTGGGGGAGCTCTCGATAAGGGCAGGGGCTCCGGTGGTGGATGCTAGAGCCTTGTGTTAACTGATATCAGAAGCAATGTTGATGATAAAGGTAGTAGTAGATGAGGTAATGCTCTTGTTAATGTTATTGCTATTACATGTAGTAATAGGGGTAATTATAGTAATAGTAGCAATGCTAGTAGTAGTAGTAGTAGTAGTAGTAGTAGTAGTAATAGTAGTAGTAGTAGTAGTAGTAGTAGTAGTAATGGTGATGATAATGATTAAGTATTGAGGATGATCGGGAACGTAATGTCACATGTGAAGGCAACGGTAGGGTGGCTAGTGAGGGTGGGGCGAGACACATGCCCAACTGGCCTCCCCCTTGCCTCACCAGGTGCTGGTGTCTGGCCTCCCCCTGCCTCACCAGGTGCTGGTGTCTGGCCTCCCCCTGCCTCACCTGGTGCTGGTGTCTGGCCTCCCCCCTGCCTCACCAGGTGCTGGTGTCTGGCCTCCCCCCTGCCTCACCAGGTGCTGGTGTCTGGCCTCCCCCTGCCTCACCGGGTGCTGGTGTCTGGGCACTGTGCCTCACTTTCCGTGTTGACGGTACCACAGATTGTACTGTGTGAGTGGTGAGCGAATCACTGCTGAGGTAGTAGACTGAGCAGTGGTTACTTGTCATACAAGAAGGTCAGCTATACAGGGTCACACACACCACACAGGCCGGGTCACACACCCCACACAGGCCGGGTCACACACACCACACAGACCGGGTCACACACCACACAGACCGGGTCACACATCCCACACAGACCGGGTCACACACACCACACAAGCCGGATCACACACCGCACAGACCGGCTCACACATCCCACACAGGCCGGGTCACACACACCACACAGACCAGGTCAAACCCCACACAGACCAGGTCACACACCACACAGGCCGGGTGACACATCCCGCACAGACCGGGTGACACACCACACAGGCCGGGTCACACACACCACACAGACCGGGTCACACACCACACAGGCCGGGTCACAGGTATCAGGACCTTCCCTGTATATTTCCGTATTATGATACTGCAGTAGGGTCAGCTGTCTACTCTGGTTTGGTCCATCTACTTTAACCTTCTCATCTACTCCACCATCTACTATGCTCTCTCTACTGTCATTTACTCGACCTGCAAATCAGAAACCTTCGTAATAGACTTGAAAAATGAAAAAAAAGGGGCAAGTGATGCTAATAATATCTAATTACATTTACATAGTGACTGAAAGCAAGTCTTATATAACAACAGGCCAGCTGAGTGTTTATTAAGCCGAGCATAACTAGGTATATGGTCTCAGCTGGCCGTAATGGGGTGAGGTCCAAGTTCAATGGTAAATCAGTCATTCATCCATTAAGCCTTTACTCCGGGTGATGTGGGAGACAAGAAGTCTTCCTCCTCTCCCTCGCTGGACCAACAGGTGGGAGGGTCACTGACCCCCCTCCCTGTGGACCGGCATTTGGTTCATATTGGACCAACAGGTGGGAGGGTCTGTGACCAGCCTTCCCGTGGACCGGCATTTGGTTTATGTTGGACCAACAAGTGGGAGGATCAGTGACCCCCCCCATCAGTGGACCCGCATTTGGTTCATGTTGGACCAACAGGTGGGAGGGTCTGTAACCAGCCTCCCCGTGGACCGGCATTTGGTTCATGTTGGACCAACAAGTGGGAGGATCAGTGACCCCCCCCATCAGTGGACCGGCATTTGGTTCATGTTGGACCAACAGGTGGGGACGGGAGCACCACCTGGACCACTACCCCAACAGCTGGGTCCGTCTCTCACATACTTGCGTCCCATCTTGAGCATGTAGCGCCGCATTCTCCCTACCTGCTCTCCATTACGTTATTTGGGCTCATTGTTGACAACGTATCCTTGTGCCTTGGTCGAGAAATAAGGGGAAAGAATTGTTCTTTACTCTGAGCTCAGCAAAACTGGTAAAAGAAAAAAACCCAGCCAGATCACAAGTTTCGTGTATGAATGATGTGGCAATGAAGACCTGGTGTGTGTGTGTGTGTGTGTGTGTGTGTGTGTGTGTGTGTGTGTGTGTGTGTGTGTGTGTGTGTGTGTGTGTGTGTGTGTGTAGGTTAAGGGCCGCCCTCTACTGCCGCCTCACCGCCACATCCAGGGTTCAGGGCATACAAAGGGCTGTTCCCCCAGCCGAGCAGGGCGTGGTGGGTGTGGCCATGTTCTCAGGGCAGCAAGGCCAGCTGCACCTGCTCCAGCTGTCCTCACCCGGGCGATACAGCTGTCCAGTGTGTGCAGATGGGTGCTGGGGATTCGAACCGCCAGATGTTACTTGCTTGATGAAGTTAGTGTGCGCACCACACGACGAGTCTCAGACTTTCTCTATCTCTTACGTGGGCGACATGGCCAGGGCCATACCATGCTTTAGTCATGGCCAGGGCCATACCATGCCTCAGTCATGGCCAGGGCCATGCTATGCCTCAGTCATGGCCTGGGCCATACAATGTCTCAGTCATGGCCAGGGCCATACCATGTCTCAGTCATGGCCAGGGCCATACCATGCCTCAGTCATGGCCAGGGCCATACCATGCCTCAGTCATGGCCAGGGCCATGCCATGTCTCAGTCATGGCCAGGGCCATACAATGCCTCAGTCATGGCCAGGGCCATACCATGTCTCAGTCATGGCCAGGGCCATGCCATGCTTCAGTCATGGCCAGGGCCATACCATGCCTCAGTCATGGTCATCTTAAGCAAGAGGTGACGACACAGAGGTGACAAATTGCTGGTAATTCTCATGTCGCGCTTGGCCTCCTCATCAAACCTGATATATTTTTTCCAAGCTCTTTCTCATGTCATACTTCTTCCTTAGGACCCTGAGACCCCAACATTGCAATTTTGCTTTCCAGTATGATAACACTATCAGTAGGGAACATTTAATAGATAGTAAGCTGTCATGCAGCAATTGGGAGTGTTTACGCCGTCAAATGCATGGCATGTCAATATATTCATACAGGCCAGACAGGTAAAACTGTAACGGAGAGGAGGTGTTATTGGCACCGTCATGCAGTACGCAGGGATGACCACAAAAATGCGATCGCTAAACATTGTCATGAAAATGATCACCCTGGCCATAGATCTTGAAAATCCCGTTATTCTATACCCCTCTGCTGATTATGCCACACGTAACGTCATTGAATCTGTCTTTATTACTAATACTAAGAACTTAAATTTGTCCCCAGGCAATTTCTAAGCCCATCCTAGCATTAACCAAATCAGTATGAGAGAATTGACAGAAACGAAAACAAAAAAAGTTGTTCAAGACACACCCAGCTACCCAGGTCAACCCCCGCCACGTGATCCCCCTTAATCACTCTCCCTTACAACGGTTACTGCCAGACAAAGCGGACAGTGGTTGGTCTGTACAGATTGGTGTTGGACGGCGGGACTCAAGTGTGATGTTGGGATTTAAATAACTTTGTTAAGTACTGGCACCTGATGATGAGGTGGATTGTCTCCAAGAAACATGTCGTGCGACATGTATAGAAAAATTACATGCTAAATATGATTGTATGAACTACTGAAGTACCATTTCACCTTTATATATATATATACATATATATATATATATATATATATATATATATATATATATATATATATATATATATATATATATATATATATATATATAATCTCATTCCTATGCATAACTTGGATTTATTGAGTCTAATGGCCTATGACCGCTGCGTTGTACTCTTGATTTAGGCATATGTAAATGCAGTAATCATGTATGTGTTATACATTATAGCATACAGTAGTGAAGCACCACTCATCAAGTCTTGCTTCAGGAAGATGATGACGTTATCATAAGATCTGTCTGTGTTTCCCCGACATATGTGTGTGTGTGCTCAGAAGTGTCGTAGTATTAATTTGCATACTGACCTCCCTGGACAGTCATCTATATTCTTATTCGATACCTTTTTTTTCCTTTTTTAGGCATAGATAAAAATTTTAAGTTGATATTGCTATCATTGTTGGTACACGAATAGAAAACGGTCTTGGCGAGAATTAGTCGAATGTCTTTCGCTCATCCAGGTGGAAAGAAAACGTCGGCAGGTCACTAGTAACCCTGGATTCCGTTTTCTATTATTTCCAGTCTTTGTGTGTTAGAATTAGATCTTTTGATTTCTTTTTTTTTCACGTAACCGTATTGAATATCGGTAACATGGCGTCCGTGTGGGTCTTCCGCCTTCAGTAGATGAACTTCAGATTTCTGTAGTTCAGACTGAAATACATGAGTGGGGTAGTGTTGGACGAAAGCCAAACTGGTGGCGAATCATTTGATCTGTTGAGAAATTAGTCATTCTGTTACTCCCAAATTGTTTTGGTGAACTGGTCATAAATTTTATGAATTTATGATGAGAATTCTTTTTTTTTATGTATATAAAAGTGAAAATGTATTCTGGGAGGCTATTTACACCAGTAATTAGGCTTCATCTGTAGTTAGCGTTTCCTGTTGAAGTTGCTAATGAATCTAGAGTAACCATCATTACGCTGGTTAGACAGTCCGAGGTTCTGAGTACCGCCGGGGTGGTGGACTGTTCTCTGCTGTAATGACCTCGAGAATTGGAATAGGAAGGCCCTGGCCCCATACAAGGCTCATTTTCCCCGTTGGCGTTTCCCCATATGTCCTCAAGATGTCAGCAGATATGATGAACAGGCCCCTTTCTTGAGATCTTCGAGGCATCGTTGGAGGAAGGTATAGTGCATAGGGAGTGCAAGAGGACAGTCGTACCTACTTTTAAGAAAGGAGACTGGGAAATTGGGCTGAAACTGCAGACCATTGTCCCAGACGTGCGGCTTGTTACATACTGGAAAAGATAATCAGAAAGGATGTGGATGACTACTTGCAAAGGTGAAGCTGTTTAGAGTTAATATGATAGAGAGAGGAGGTCTTGTGGGACACGTCTCTTGGACTTCCACGAGAGAGAGAGCTCTGGGCGAGATGAAGGAGTAGGATGCATGGAGTGTGCGTTCCTGGAGTATGGTAAAGTAGCTGAATTCCAATGGAGGAATGAGGGGAAAAACTCCCTCCATAGATAGGATTTAACTTAGTGGCAGGGAACGGAGTACACGTTTTAGGGAAACCTTCTGGCAATGGGATGGGGGTCACCAGTGTTATGCCTTAGGGTTCAGTCCTGGGACCTTTTCTCTTTTGGATGTATGTAAATGACTTACCAAAAGGTCCACATTCATACTTCTTTGCATATGATAATGTCATCAAGGAAATAAGGAATGGAGAAGGGTCCATCAGCTCATAATGAGACCAAGACAAAATCCAAAGTTGCTCTGATACGTGGATGATGAAATTCAGTCTCAGTAAATGTGAAGAAATGAGGATGGGTCACAATGAGTGACTTCGATACGAGGCAGGAAATAAGCTCCAGCATTTTATACGTGAGAGGGAGTTGGGAGTCGACATTCTATACGTGAGAGGGAGTTGGGAGTCGACATTCTATACGTGAGAGGGAGTTGGGAGTCGACATTCTATACGTGAGAGGGAGTTGGGAGTCGACATTCTATATGTGAAAGGGACTTGGGAGTCGACATTCTATACGTGAGAGGGACTTGGGAGTCGACCTTCTACCTGACCTAGTGGTCGGAGTAACAACATAGGAGAATAACTGTAAAGGAGTCACATGGTCTGTGGGCAAGTATTAAAGTGACATTGAAGTGAAAAGAGAAGGAAATGTCGAACAACTCTTCATATAATGTATTAGGCCAAAGTTAGAATATGCTTCTCAAGCTTGGTTACTGCACTTAAATAAGCACATGAAAACTAATTGAAGGTCCGGAGGAGGACGACAAAGATTGCACTGAAATTATAAGGGATGAGTTAAGTCGAGGGGTTAGAGGCGTAGATTTGCCCATAAGGAAAGAGAGAAGAGTAGGGGGTGAGTTGATCATAACCTCCAAGCTTCTTAACAATTTTGATGATGACTATGAACAGTTCTTCAAAAGACAGGGAGGTAGAACAACCCGTGGCCATAACGAAGTAATTAAGGAAGGAGTTTGTTAGAAATGATATCAAAAAGTACTTTTGTAGTATAAGAGAGGCGGAGTTGTATGGTAAAGTTTAAGTAATGGGGCTCCACGAGTGTAGGACTCCCTTCCCTGTACTGCACAAGTAGATAATCTCTCTCTCTCTCTCTCTCTCTCTCTCTCTCTCTCTCTCTCTCTCTCTCTCTCTCTCTCTCTCTCTCTCTCTCACACACACACGTATTTATATGCCCACGTAGACAACATACAGATACAAAAGCATTCATAGACACACACACACACACACACACACACACACACACACACATATATATATATATATATATATATATATATATATATATATATATATATATATATATATATATATATAGGTCATGATGGCAGCCGCCCAGGGAAGTACTATCTTCATGACGTAGGAATGTTGAAGTGATGGCCTGGAACCATGTTACACCCTCTGTGTTAGAACTGCTGGACTTCCTCTCCACCTCATCAAATCTAAGCTACCGGCCATATATATATTTTTCATTTTTTTTCACATTTCATTGTCATTTTTTTTTTTTGGGTCGTCTTAGAATAGTTTTCACTCTTACCTGTGGGACTGTTTCATTATAATTCGTGACCAGACCCTCTGGAAAGCTACCGTCTGTGATGGGTTGTGCCTTTGACGAATGGAAAACCTTATCTTGGGGTTTATCAACATTCAATAGTCCCGTGGTGAAGCTCCGTTGTTGTACGGTACATCAGCGTAGGGTGGTCACAGCTTCTAAGGGCCCCCCCCCCCCCCCCCCCAGCCCCCTCCTCCTCCCGCCCCCTGGCTTGCTTCAGGTGTCACGCCCCCTGTGGAAGGGGGTGTGACCCCCCCAGAAGAGGGGAATAATCTTGGTATACTCAGAGCAGTGCTCTAAGCTCAAAGGTCACCTTAAAGGGACAGTACCAACCTCCTAGTACCTACCTTTGGAGCGGGGGGGGGGGGGGAGCTGGCGCGTAGCGCTCACCGCGCCCGCGGGACAGAGAGAGAGAGAGAGAGAGAGAGAGAGAGAGAGAGAGAGAGAGAGAGAGAGAGAGAGAGAGAGAGAGAGAGGAGACCGTTTACACTGTAGCGCTACCATAGTTGTGGCTGTCCGGCTCAAGAGAAAACTCTGCTACGTTGAAACCGTCTACATTTTAGGACGCCGCTTAGGTGCTCCGTGGGCCGTGTGGTGAGGGAGGGAGGGGCGCCACCTCCCTCCCTGATCCCCGGTGATGGTCGGGTGAAGTTAGATATGATAGTGTAAGCTGGAGTCGAAAGCGAGCAGCGGCTTTTGATGATGGCACGGCTTGAGAGCGGCGCGCCGTGGTGATGATGGCGCTGGTGTCGCAGACGACATCGAAGTGTCCAGGAGCTTGCTGTAGCCATCATCAATCGAGTCGGTCGAACTCCTTCGGCAGGACGGTCGTATCGGGATGAACTGGGCGAGGGAGCGAGGGAGGTGGCGGTGGCTGGGGGTTCTCCTGACCCACAGGTTAGGGTTCTTGTTCATCACATGACAGTGAACACAATGACTCGATCGAGGAGTTGAGAGCACAGAATATGGTTTCTGGTCGACGAGAACTCGATCGAGGAGTTGAGAACACAGAATATGGTTTCTGGTCGACGAGAACTCGATCGAGGTGTTGAGAACACAGAATATGGTTTCTGGTAGACGAGAACTCGATCGAGGTGTTGAGAACACAGAATATGGTTTCTGGTCGACGAGAACTCGATCGAGGTGTTGAGAACACAGAATATGGTTTCTGGTAGACGAGAACTCGATCGAGGAGTTGAGAACACAGAATATGGTTTCTGGTCGACGAGACTCATTAACAAAACCTTTGAATCCGACGGTACGACCATTGGGGTCATGATGGTTTGCTCTTCCCTAAGGGGTCGTCAGGTTCAAAGGTCATCGCGACGAATAGGGTCGTACCCGGCTTGCTCTCGCGAACCCCTCAAGGAGCAAGACGGGACGACCCTGGGGGTTAAGATGGATTGGCCTTCCTTAATGGAAGAGGTCAAAGGGCCAGGTCATTACGCCGGCGTGTGCTCAGGGTAAGCGCGGTGTTGGAGGGGTTGAGGGTCGTGCCGGCGTGCTCCAGCGGTCGAGGACGTGCTTGACCGTGTCTAGGCGGGAGTGGAGTAACATCTTCAGCAGGCTGGAGGGGTTATTGGTTAATTCTCTGAATGTGTAGTGATGAAGCAAGTTGATTACACTTGTCTGAGTGCGAAGCCGGGAGAGCCAGGAGTGTGTGTGTGTGTGTGTGTGTGTGTGTGTGTGTGTGTGTGTGTGTGTGTGTGTGTGTGTGTGTGTGTGTGTGTGTGTGTGTGCGAGCACCAGGGAGTGTGTGAGGAAGTGTGCTAGTGAGTGTGTAGGGAGAGGTAGCACTTGTGAGAGTTCGAGAGTTAGTTATGAGGGGATGGTTTGAGTGTATGATGTTGGTATGATTCAAGTATGAGGGAAAGGTATTAGGGCCAGTGTATTGTTACGTGAACTGTAACTGTATGAGGGCAGCAGTTGCAGTATAAGGGATGGTATAAGTGTGAGGGTTAGTAGGGATACAAGGACTAGTATAAGTCTGTTTTTTGACTGTCACAAGGGGAGAGGGTTGGTATAAGTTTGAGAATGAAGTAAAGTTTATTCATTAAGAATTATGAAGCTAAGTTAAAGGCAATGATGATCTTTAGGAGGTGATTAAGGAAAAATATAAGCGTATAGAAGCGATATAGACGGTATGAGGGTTAAGTACACTCTATGATAAGGGATTGGAGACAATACTCAGGGTATAAGGGCTGACGATTGAGCTTAAGAATTGGTGTAAGGAAGATGCCTGCAAATATTTGACTGATATAAGAATATAAGGGTAGCTACTAGGTATTGAGTGATAGTATGAGGGTAGGGATGTGTGGGTCTGTATCAGGAATGCTGGGACTGTTTTAGACGCCACAATAAGAACTGGGATCAGGGTGTCAGGACTGGTATGAGTACTGCTGGTAACCGTGTAAGAAGTGGTATGAGGGTCGGTATAAGGTGTGGAAAGATGTAAAGGTATGGAGAATGGTGTGTGTGTGTGTGTGTGTGTGTGTGTGTGTGTGTGTGTGTGTGTGTGTGTGTTTGTGTGTGTGTGTATGAGGGCTGATGCGAGAGAATGAGGACTTATAAGTGTATGAGGACTGGTATTAGGTTATAAGCACTGATATGAGTACTGTTGGTATCGGTATTAGGAATGATACAGTGTCGCGAAGGCTGGTGTAAGGTTTGGGAGCAGATATGAGGGTATGAGGAATGTAATGAGTGTATGAGGGCTGATGCAAGAGTATGAGGACTGATATGAATACCATTTGTGTCGGTATGAGGACTGACACTGGTATAGCAAAGTGACGGTTGGAAGTAGGTATAAGGGTATGAGGGACAGTAGGAGGGTATGAGGGCCGGTATAAGGGGTGTAAAACCTGGTATGAGGGAGGTGGAGATGGCAGAGTTAGTGAGGCCGGTGAGAGACGGGAGGAGACCGTCCCCTTTAAAGGAGTGGCGAACAGTTCTGCTCTCCTTCATCCCGCCCTCACACTCACACTCTCACTCTCACACCTTCACTCTCACACACACACACACACCTTCACTCTCATAGACCGGCACTTTCTCTCATAATCACACTCACACACACACACACACACCTGGACTCTCACAGACTTGCACCGTCCAGCGATCTGTGCTCTCACAGGCCTGCACTCCTACCCATCTGCACTCTCACAGGCCTGCACCTACACACACACACACACACACACACACACACACACACACACACACACACACACAAACACACACACACACTCACTCACACCTTCAGTCTCAGAATTTTGCACACTCTCACGCCTCAATCTCTCTCTTTCTCACTCACTCATCCACTTATTTACGCACTCACTTACACACTCACTCACATCTCCACATACTCATGTCCCTGAAGGAGCAGACGTTGCTCTTGTCTCTAAGAGACATTAGGAAGTTGTTCTCCATCTCAGTCTCTCGCGACCGTGGTCTCATAACAGAGGAGATAATGGAGAAGGAGATAGATGATCTCTTGAGTACTACAAGTTACTCATGTGAGAGACAACACAAGTTACTCATGTGAGAGACAACACAGGTGTAGGGAGACCAAACCAGGTCACGCGGGTGACAAACCATGGAGTTGTGTGGGTGAGGAAATCTATGGTGAGGCAAAGAGAAGGATGGAGTGGATTCTGTGTTACCGGGGTGGCAGAGAGTGGTTGACGCTACGCGACGTAGCGTGGCCGTAAGGATCCTAGATCTTCAGGCAAGGAGAGAGAGAGAGAGAGAGAGAGAGAGAGAGAGAGAGAGAGAGAGAGAGAGAGAGAGAGAGAGAGAGAGAGATTCTTGTTCTTTCGATTGATCGAACATTACCGTACTGGAGGAGGACATGGGACTCATGTTGTGGAAAGCTTGTCGAAATGTGTTTGTGTTGGCTGCTGGCGTGCCTCTGGGTTCGTTGCTACGACCACTGTTCTTGATCCATGTAAGTGACTGCCCTCACACCTGAGTACGTTTGCAGATGATGCCGCAGGTCATGAGAGGGGAGAGGGGGTGGGGGGATAAAGAATACGGACTGCATCAACTTACAAGGGGACCTAAGCAAACTCTAAAGTTAAGTAACTGGTAGGTAGTGAGGATAAGGCACGATGGAACGTCTTGATGCGAATTTCGTCTCCCTGTAGATATGCTGTGAGGGTCTGTGTGTCCAAGGGACCCAGTTGCTGGCGTTGCACCTCACTCCTTCGCCAGAACTCCACCTTAGGAGGAGAATAATGGAGGAAACGGACTGGTTGTTGGCAAATAGTAGAATCCTTTTTTGAATGCATAGATAAGGCATTATCTAGCAACCTATTCACTTTGTTTGCTGGCAAATATGAAAATTACTTTTAAATGCATGAGGAAGGAATTGCTAAGAGACCCGTTCACATCTACACTTGGTCGGAGTTATGCTTCTCAGGTTCGATCACATACTTGAAGAAACATTAAGAACTGATAGAAAAGGTCCGAGGAAGCCAGCAGAGATGGTACCAAAATTATGGGAGCTGAGTTAAAGTGAGAGGTTTGAGGCCATAATTTTGCCCACCATGGAAGAGAGAAGAGTAATGGGGTGACTTGATCATGACCTTCGAGATTCCAAGTCAGTTTGATGATGTCTTGAGGCGACAGTCCGTCGAAAGATGCAGAGACAGAGCGGCCAGAGGACTCCACATGAAACACAGGAATGGCGGACGAAGGGGATACACAGTTATGAGACACTACACGTAGACAGAACACAGGAGTTTAAAGTATTGTATGATTGAAAAAGTTCAAAAGATGGAACCCCACGAGTTTAAAACTTCCTGTAGATTGCCACACCCCCTCACACAATCCCATGACCCCTCACACTATCCCCACACACCCCTCACACTACCCCATGTCCCTCACACCACCCCAAGGCCCCTCACACAACCTCACACCCTTCACACTACCCTACACCTCGCACACAACCCATCCTTACACTACCCCAACACCCCTCAAACTACCCCTTACCCCTCACAACCCCACGACCCCTCACACCACCTCACACTACCCCACACCCTTCACACTACCCCACACCCCTCACACAACCCCATCCTTACACTACCCCAACACCCCACACACTACCGCACACCCCTTACATTACCCACACATCCCTCACACTACCCCCACACAACCCAACAACCCTCACACTACCCACACACCCCTCATTCTACCCCCACACCCATCACACTACCCTCTCCCCCCTCCGCCGCACACTCGCCTCATATGATGTCTGTTTCTCATTTGACAGTTTGAACCGGTCCTATTTCCTGATTGCCGCCCGCATGTCCTGTTTCCTTCGTGCTGATAAGGCATCAGGAAATGATCTTTGTGTCTGATTGGCTCTCGCCGTGCACCTCTTTCTCTGGTGGGGAACGAAACGCACTCCCGTTCCGTTGGTCAACCTCGCCTCCCTGTGGTATATCTCAGGCTCACGAGCCCTGATGATGAAGGTATTACTCCTCAGAGTAGTTAATGGGCCTCTAAGCGTTACCATAGAGAGCTGGGTTCGCTGTTTGTCGTTAGCTGTCTTGATATGCTTGCTTTGTCTGGTCGCCTTACACGCTTGTGTTACTGTGTCTGATTGGTTGATGTGACACGGTTTGTGATTGGTCAGTATGGTGGGTTTACTGGTGACGTATGTTTTGCTTGGATACCATACACGCTTGTGTTCCCGTGTCTGATTGGTTGATGGGACACGGTTTGTGATTGGTCAGTATGGTGGGTTTGCTAGTGATATGTGGATAGTTGTGGGCTGAGGATAACGGTCATTATGTTATCTCTGAATACACCCCAAGTGACCTGTGTAGTACAGTTGATACATTCTTAAATACTGTATGATACAGCACCTCCAACGTGGGGAAGACAGATACGTGGACAAGTTCTCAAGGACAAGTGCACGGATGTGGTCATGCACGGATGTGGTCATGCACGGATGTGGTCATGCACGGATGTCGTCACTTTCAAAAGTAAACAGGTACTGGAAATTGCTTAAGTAGTCACTTAGACGCACATATTGTGTGTGTGTGTGTGTGTGTGTGTGTGTGTGTGTGTGAGAGAGAGAGAGAGAGAGAGAGAGAGAGAGAGAGAGAGAGAGAGAGAGAGAGAATTGTTGTCTTTGGGAGAAAATGCCTCACATATCTGCAGGTGATTCTCCCTCCGTTGGTGATGGGGGAGGAGGGAGGAGATGCGGTTGTGAGAGACGGGGGATGGAAGGACGGAGTCAAACAGTGTGTGTGTGTGTGTGTGTGTGTGTTAGGGTGGTGTGTGTATGTGTGTATCTTAGGATAGTGTGTGGGTGCCGTGGCCACACCACGTACCAGCCCCCGCACCATGTAGGGTGAGTGTAGACGACTACCACAGTTTGTGGAGGTCGCTAGAGGGTGTGGAGGACGACGCACGGAGGACCGACGCATAGCGGGGCTGGCCAGACCACAGTAGACACGACCTCGGATAGAGCCAAGGTGTGGGGCATGAGGCGTGGGGCAGGGGCATGGGACAGGGGCATGAGGCGTGGGGCAGGGGCCAGCAGGCATGGAGCAGTGGTGGGAGGCGCGGTGTAGTGGTGTGGGGGCAGGGGGCGGGCTACCAGAGACTGTGGTGTTGGGGCGTGTCCCGCCGCTCCTGCTGGTGGCGGTGGTGGGGTTGTATGCTTCCTACTACTGCAGGCCTCGCACTCATTATGCTCACCACTACCGACTCCACGCCACCCGCACACCACCATGCTCCTCCTCCCCCTCCCACGACTATGCTCCTCCTCCCCCGCCTATAGCCACATTCTTCCCCCATCCCCCCACACAACTATGCTCCTTCCCCCCACCCACCACTTTGCTCCTCCCTACACACACCACTCCGTTCCTCACCCCCCCACACACCAGTAAGCTCCTTCCCCTCGACCCATCACAATGCTCCTCGTCTGGCTGGTCGTCCACGGTGATCATGGCTAGTCTCCCATGCTATTCTTTGCTGTAGGTCGTCTCGTCTGGTCGTCCCGGCTGATAGTGCAAATAGTGGTCTGGTTAGTCGACGAGGATATTGGTGGTGCAGGCTGGTCGTTCCAGGACATTTGACCAAGATGGTCGTCGTCCAAGATGGTATTTGAGGTCGTCTTGTAATGTCGTCCCGGCCAGGTCTCTGTTCGTGGTCGTCTTCATCGTTTGCTCCCACTGGTCGTCTAGGCGAGTCTTCCATTGTGGTCGTCGAGAGTTTTGGTCTTGGCTGGTAGTGTACGGACGGGATAAACACCACACGACCAGTTCTACCATATGAGTTGGTAGATGTCCCGTGGGGCTGGGCTGGGCTGTGAGGAGGGAAAGTCCGAGACTTGCCCTGTGATTGGTGCAGATAAAACGAACTAAAGATCGCCCTGTTGTCATTGGCTGAAGTAAAACTCCGTTGGAGATCCTCCAACGTGATTGGAGGATGTAAAACCAGTTTGAGATTTTCCGTGAAGATTGGCGGGCAGAGCGCCAACTCTTGGCTCCTGATTGGTCGGTATTCACCTCGGTTCATCCTCAGAGCAGGATCGACGGATTTGACTACATCAGTTGAGGTCAGGCCCCTCAACCCTCGCCCCATCTCCTGTGAATAGAATTATTACTGCCTCTCCCACATAGAGGCATTCAACTGCCAATCTTATTTCGTGTTAAGGCGAGGCAACCTTCACTGAGAGGCAGGACATGCAGAGTGAGGGTGGAAACTTGTGCTTGGAAAACCATGTTCTCCCACTCTCTCTTCCTCCCCTCCTCTCACTTTCTCTGACCCCTCTCACTCTCTCTCTTCCTCCCCTCCTCTCACTTTCTCTGACCCCTCTCACTCTCTCTCTGACCCCCTTCTCTCACTTTCTGTGATCCCTCTCACTTTCTCTAACCCATTCTCTCACTTTCTCTGACCCCTCTCAAAAGCTGTGAACCCACTGGAATTAAAAACTGGAGGCAAGATGTGTGTGTGTGTGTGTGTGTGTGTGTGTGTGTGTGTGTGTGTGTGTGTGTGTGTGTGTGTGTGTTTTGAGAACACCATATGTATGGACATATCCTGAGGTTGCTCTGTACGTGGGATTTGATTCGCATCCTCGACTCTCTTGTTTGACTCCCATGGGCAAGAAGGTACGACCCTTTGAACACGACGGTACGACCCTCAGAGTACGACGGTGTGACTCCAGAGCACGACTCTACGACCCTACAGATATGACGGAAGTAGATACTTAGCTCCTCCAAGTGCCCGGGGCATCAGTAGAGGTCATGGAGACGTACCATGTAGGTCATGGAGACGTACCATGTAGGTCATGGAGACGTACCATGTAGGCCATGGAACTACAGGCGCTGGGTTGCGCCTATCCCAGAAGGCCTGGCAAGCGATCGCTGAGGCCTTCTGTAGGTATTTTTCTCTTGGGTCTTCCTCAGGGATCATCCACAGGCCCTGAGGGTTCCCCTTCCCCGGAAGGAGGATGTCTGTCGTAACATAAACGTCGCCCCTCCTCCCACCTACTGATGGCTACCGATATAGTGATGTCTACGACGGTAGGAAAGCTAAAGTGGTCATCGTAATCGCTGCCTTTGAAGGCCTGGTGGTTACCTATGGTCAGGATGTAGTCCTTGTGTGAGCGGGTTCCTGGCTCGTGAGGCCGTAGCTATGCTGGTGATGTGGCGTTCGCAATGTTGACGCAACACACACGTAACTTCCACTCCGTTCGTCCAGTCTCTTTCCTCTTTGCTAAGTAAGTCATTCTAGTGTATAAGTTGTAGTTTGTTGTTGTTGTTGTTGTGGTTTTAAGTGCCGTGTAGGAGGGTGTGAACGTAGCGGTGTCACGGAAGACCCCGGCCTCTCGAGCAATTCGATCCTGCCGAACGTATGCAACTAAGAACCTCCTTCACTTCGTACACCGGTCTTACTTGTGAGTCAATTGGCGAGGGTAGCCGCGCGCTTAGGGAAAGCCATGGCCGGTGTGGCCCAGGAAGTTGTCATCCCAACTTGATACAAAGACACTGACGATGGGGAGGTTTCAGACCCCAAGGGGTAAAGCTGTCCCACAGATCCCTGAGCAGAGACGTGGTTATGAAGAGACGTATAGACACCCCATAGCGGGGCATGTTAATGGTGTAGGTGTATTGTAGGTTGTAGTGTTGTGTGGTGGCTGGGGAGTGTGTGCCTGGCCCCGTCCTGCAAGTGTTGTGTGGTGGCTGGGGAGTGTGTGCCTGGCCCCGTCCTGCAAGTGTTGTGTGGTGGCGAGGGGGAGTGTGTGCCTGGCCCCGTCCTGCAAGTGTTGTGTGGTGGCTAGGGAGTGTGTGCCTGCCCCCCCGACCTGTTTGCGGAGAGTGCCGTGTGACGCCCAATCACCCGCCATCGTAACTGACCCATTTAACTGTCACGAGCCGCTGGGTAATCGTTCAGCCGCGCTACCTCCCTTTGTTTATAGCGAGCGGTGATGCCCGCCGTCACCCGCACGCAGCCTTCACCCGCGCCCCAGACCAAGTCGTCAGCCCGACGCAGACTCACCCCTGTCGCAACCATCTCGTACAGTGGTACTCACTCCTATCCCTCTTCTTCCTCCTCCTCCTCCTCCTTCTCCTCCTCCTTCTCCTCCTCCTCCTCTTCTTCTTCTTCTTCTTCTTCTTCTTCTTCTTCTTCTTCTCCTCTTCCTCCTCCTCTTCTCCTCTTTCTCCTCAATCAGTCGTCAATTATCTGCTTTTTCCTATTAGTCCATTTGTCATGCTCTCTCTCTCTCTCTCTCTCTCTCTCTCTCTCTCTCTCTCTCTCTCTCTCTCTCTCTCTCTCTCTCTCTCTCTCTCTATCTCTCACATCCTCGTGTGTGTGTGTGTGTGTGTGTGTGTGTGTGTGTGTGTGTGTGTCATTACCTACCTGTCCGTGTCATCTGTCGTCCCGTGGACAGATGCCTCGCGACCCGTCTTACTCCTTCCTGTCATTTTTGATATATCTCCTGTCATGGCATATGTCATCCACCTCATCTGTTCCTGTCATCTGTCACCAGTTCTGTGCCTCACCCCAGTCATCATTCATCCATTGTGTCCTCACAGTTACCACTCATGTATTTCGTCCCTCCTCCCTCACACCCCACTCAACTGTCTGCTGTTCACCTGGTCAGTCAGCTAAGCTGTCTGCTGTTCACCTGGTTAGTCAGCTAAGCTGTCTGCTGTTCACCTGGTCAGTCAGCTAAGCTGTCTGCTGTTCACCTGGTCAGTCAGCTAAGCTGTCTGCTGTTCACCTGGTCAGTTAGTGGACAGTTATCATTGCCACTTACATGACTTCATCCTCCTTCGTGCAGTTAGCAACACTACCAGTCATGTGCGGGAGCGGCCGACAGTCATCCATCCACTCACCCAGTTCACAGTTAACCCTGCCAGTCAGTCAGTCATCAGTGACTAGCCTTTAGCCAGTTAATTCTCAGCCCGTTAACCAGAGAACAGCTCCTAGCCAGTCACCCAGTTAACAGTCTTCCAGTGTCATCCAGTTAACAGTCTTCAGTGTCACCCAGTTAACAATCTTAGTGTCATTCAGTTAACAGTCTACAGTGTCACCCAGTTAACAGTCTACAGTGTCACCCAGTTAATAGACTTATAGCGTCACCCAGTTAACAGTCTACAGTGTCACCCAGTTAACAGTCTACAGCGTCACCCAGTTAACAGTCTACAGTGTCACCCAGTTAACAGTCTACAGTGTCACCCAGTTAATAGTCTTATAGCGTCACTCAGTTAACAGTCTACAGTGTCACCCAGTTAACAGTCTACAGTGTCACCCAGTTAACAGTCTACAGCGTCACCCAGTTAACAGTCTCATAGTGTCACCCAGTTAACAATCTACAGTGTCACCAGTTAACAGTCTTCCAGTGTCATCCAGTTAACAGTGTTCAGTGTCTTTGTGACCCAGTATCAGGTCTTGGCTGTGACCCAGTATCAGGTCTTGGCTGTGACCCAGTATCAGGTCTTGGCTGTGACCCAGTATCAGGTCTTGGCTGTGACCCAGTATCAGGTCTTGGCTGTGACCCAGTATCAGGTCTTGGCTGTGACCCAGTATCAGGTCTTGGCTGTGACCCAGTATCAGGTCTTGGTTGTGACCCGGTAACAGGTCAGTGTCTTTGTGACCCAGTATCAGGTCTTGGTTGTGACCCGGTAACAGGTCAGTGTCTTTGTGACCCAGTATCAGGTCTTGGCTGTGACCCAGTATCAGGTCTTGGCTGTGACCCAGTATCAGGTCTTGGCTGTGACCCAGTATCAGGTCTTGGCTGTGACCCAGTATCAGGTCTTGGCTGTGACCCAGTATCAGGTCTTGGTTGTGACCCGGTAACAGGTCAGTGTCTTTGTGACCCAGTATCAGGTCTTGGCTGTGACCCAGTATCAGGTCTTGGCTGTGACCC
>NC_092280.1:3978800-4008800 GCF_036320965.1 Panulirus ornatus | reverse complement strand
TGGAGGAGACTCTATACTCATAAGGTCCCCCATCTCTTAACTTTGGAACTCTCATTATTTCGTTGACCTCTTCTAGACCTTCTCTATGAGATCTTCATGCATTTCAAAGCGTGATGAGCAAATTTAAGATGCAAAGTCTAATTTAGGTTTACAGTAACATGTCGATAGCTCATTGAATATTAATATTTCCTTATCCAACTGTCTATATGCAATCTTGATGAGCCAGCAGACATTTCGCCCTTATAAAATTTTTCGTGATGTGGCTTTCTGGCGATGGGTTAGGTACCATGTTGACTCATGTCTCTGTCAGACACAGAGATCCACGTAACATGGCTCTTGTCTGGGTAAAGGCGTAGTAAGACCCTTCCTTCACTACGTTGTCTTCGTCGCTTTGCATTTCCTTGTGTTGAAAACTTCGTCAGTTTATCTGACCGACTCTGCAGCTCTGTCTGAGTCTATTTTGTTTCATGTCCTTCGGCATCACCCACAGACCTATTCAAGTATAGATCCAAGCCTTTTGGGCAAATCATTCACACTGATCCAAAATAGTAAGGACCCTAAGACTGAACCTTGCGGCACTCCGCTGGTAAAAACCTTCATTAAAAAAAACGGTTTTTCTCATTAGCGTCGTCTCTAACCTTCCACACGGCTCGTATTCCAGTCATCTCGAGAGCCTATCCCTCATGCCTACCTGAAAACCAGGTTCTTTACCCAACCTTCTGTGTAGGAGAATGACAAATGTTTTCTAGATTCCACGAAAACCCAATCCGCCCATCCATGTCTCATGTAAAGGACAGAAATCACTCTGCCGAAGAAGTTTAAAGGATATGTTACCCATGACCTCTTCTGTCACCCCATGTTGCCTCCCACAGCGGTCGTTTATCATGTCGACGTAAACATCCATTTGCTTTATGATTATATTTCCCAGAGTTTCACTGCGGTTTCCCAATCTCTTTCGTACAATTAGTCAAAACGTTTGCTTTCTTCTACATCCTCTCTCAACGATTTTTTTCTTTGAGCAATTCAAGCTTCTTCAGTCCATATAGAGAGTCTTCATCACGTCCATACGCCTCGTATGCACTAAGATCCATCAACAGACTATCTATTGCCTTTCTGATCATTTCAATACCTGATCCCCTACGTACGATCTATACGACTTACGACCATCCGTACTTACGACCGGAAAAAAATATGAATTATACAATAAGAATTATGAAACATGAACTAAAGAATCATAAGTAAAAGGTAAAAAGAAACCACAGGATCACATTATAAAGCTGGTTAATAAAAAAAATACGAGATAATCATAATAGAAATGGAGTAGGATAAAAGAATGTTGTACGGGTATACGAATTCTACATTCCATGGTGACACGCGTCCGACTTACGTCCATTTCGAGATCCGACCGGTCACTCAGATCGGTGTTTGGACATATGTCGAGGAGGGTGTGTGTATCATTGTCTTCCCCTTATATCACTATATTGTCTGGCTGGTGTTGGGGGCTATAATGACCTCTGATGTGACTATGGTGGGAAATTTATCACTCAGTTCCATGCAAATTTTCTCATCTTTGGCAATGCTTCCCTCTGAATTCCATAACCTACGTAGCTAATCAGACACATTCAGAGAAAAGTTGTGGATTGTCGCATTTCTTGTCCACATTCATTTTGTTTTCAGTTTCTCTTCTCGTTCTTCCTAGTCTTGCTGTCCTCATTCTTCACTTTGATATGCATTTTAGATACTGGTTGGTTCTTGTATCGCCTGTATTAACTCATAGTACATACCTAGCCTTCTTATTTATATGTTTTGTCAAACCACACCTGCTTCCTACCCTCCCTCTACACATCTATGTACTAGTCCTCTAATAGATTTCCCATAGTCGTCTATAATAGTGTTCTATATTCTGAGTGTGGTATACCACTTTCTGTGTATGTTCCTGTATCACTTGTTTATCTGCAAATATTTTTTTCTAAAACTGTATATTTTTTAGTCTGCTCACATGTCTCTCATATTCTTATGTCCTCATTATCCACTGACATGATTGCAGGCACTACAGTTCTGTGTGTGTGTGTGTGTGTGTGTGTGTGTGTGTGTGTACGCCAGCAGGAGAGGCCAGGCAATACGAGCCCCAGGAGGCAGCGTCCAGCGTTGCGCCACAAAATAGTGAGTGGTGCGCGGCCATATCCACACGACAGACGACCCTACAGCCACCATATTATGTTCATAAATCACCAAATTGTGGGCCAAGGGCGCGCCCCTGGTACTGTGTCGCCCCCACACCCCCTGCCACCAACATACCTGGCCTCCCTCTTGACACACCCACTCCTAGTGGCCCACGGACACAGAGGGGCCAGGTGTCTTGCCACTGGTGTAGTCTAGCCTTATTTGTGTGTGTTCCTTTCAAGGGCTGGGATGGACGACGCGCGCCTTGCTAAGGACAGGGGCCTTTGACGACAAAGGTAAAGGGACATATATCGATGTTTTAAAGCTTTTTTTTAAAAGGATTATTAGAATTTATGACTATCTAGTGATGGTGAGTGTCGGGTTAAGCTATCTGTAGCGGTGGTGAGTGTCGGGTTAGGCTATCTGTAGCGGTGGTGAGTGTCGGGTTAAGCTATCTGTAGCGGTGGTGAGTGTCGGGTTAGGCTATCTGTAGCGGTGGTGAGTGTCAGGTTAGGCTATCTGTAGCGGTGGTGAGTGCCCAGTTCACTGGCTGTTATGGAATGTTAACGACGACTCTTGACCTTGTTCGACGTTTGTTATAGTTGACGAATAACGTTGACATGATCGGGTATTTAAGTTGTTAAGGTGAAACATGTTTAGAGCTATTCTGTAGTTAGGTCAAGACCAGCAGTTGTCCTGGGTGCTGATGCACATGGGAAAGCTACCCCGCTCTCTCTCTCTATCTACCAGAGGGGGTACCTTACATTGGTGCCCCCTCTATCTACTGGGGTGGAGCATAGTACCCCTATAAGAATTAGAGGAAGGAGGGATCCTAAAAAACTAGCGTCCACCTGCGATAGGGCCGGAAGACCTGAGTGGGAGTTCGAGGGAGGGACCTGTGGCCATAGTGGCCCCCCCAGTGGTTTATCCCACTGAAACGAGGTTACCCTACCATACCCTGGGGTCACTGGGTATTGAGAACAGCATAGTTAGAGGTCACATTGGTTGGTTATTGCACCATACGTCTAGGTCAGAGGGTAGATATGGCTCCATTCGTGGAGGTCAATGGCTGTTTGCTGTACTGTAGTTAGTGAGTCAGTGGATGACTGAGGTAATTCAAGTCGACTCTTGTGGTATCCAAGTCGACTCTCGTGGTATTCAAGTCGACTCTCGTGGTATCCAAGTCGACTCTCGTGGTATCCAAGTCGACTCTTGTGGTATCCAAGTCGACTCTTGTGGTATCCAAGTCGACTCTTGTGGTATCCAAGTCGACTCTCGTGGTATCCAAGTCGACTCTTGTGGTATCCAAGTCGACTCTTGTGGTATCCAAGTCGACTCTTGTGGTATCCAAGTCGACTCTTGTGGTATCCAAGTCGACTCTCGTGGTATCCAAGTCGACTCTTGTGGTATCCAAGTCGACTCTCGTGGTATCCAAGTCGACTCTCGTGGTATCCAAGTCGACTCTTGTGGTATCCAAGTCGACTCTTGTGGTATCCAAGTCGACTCTTGTGGTATCCAAGTCGACTCTTGTGGTATCCAAGTCGACTCTTGTGGTATCCAAGTCGACTCTTGTGGTATCCAAGTCGACTCTTGTGGTATCCAAGTCGACTCTCGTGGTATCCAAGTCGACTCTTGTGGTATCCAAGTCGACTCTCGTGGTATCCAAGTCGACTCTTGTGGTATCCAAGTCGACTCTCGTGGTATCCAAGTCGACTCTTGTGGTATCCAAGTCGACTCTCGTGGTATCCAAGTCGACTCTCGTGGTATCCAAGTCGACTCTCGTGGTATCCAAGTCGACTCTCGTGGTATCCAAGTCGACTCTCGTGGTATCCAAGTCGACTCTCGTGGTATCCAAGTCGACTCTCGTGGTATCCAAGTCGACTCTCGTGGTATCCAAGTCGACTCTTGTGGTATCCAAGTCGACTCTCGTGGTATCCAAGTCGACTCTTGTGGTATCCAAGTCGACTCTTGTGGTATCCAAGTCGACTCTTGTGGTATCCAAGTCGACTCTCGTGGTATCCAAGTCGACTCTTGTGGTATCCAAGACGCTATACGTGAGCGTCTCCAGGTGATCATTACGTCGTGTTAAGGTCACCAAGTTGATGATGTCACTTAATTACTTCCGTTGTTTAGACTTCGTGTGTCCGTGATGGAAATGTGGAGGTGGTGGTTGAGGGAGGGAGGTGGTAGGCCGACCTTCAGTCATGCAGATCCACGGTTGTGTTACGGGGAGAGAGAGAGAGAGAGAGAGAGAGAGAGAGAGAGAGAGAGAGAGAGAGAGAGAGAGAGTCGTGAAATGGTCGACCGACCAGATTTTACACAAAAGTTGTGGAGGGAACTAGGTGGTTGGAGGGAAGGGGAATAGCCAGAGACGGAGGGAAGCCCTAGGTGGAAGGAGGGCAGATTGGAGGAGGGAGTGCCACAGGAGGGGACTGAGGGAGCCAGGATGGAGAGCCAGGGTTGAGGTGGTGACTCCCTTGGCATCGTGGCCAGCAGAGATGGCCATAGTGGGCCATCCTCGGTTGCTATCCTGGCCTCGTCTACACTCACACCACCAGCGGATACACCGCGCTACACCCTCCCAGGCCCCGCTGCCGGGGTGGTCCCACACCACCTACAGGCAAGTGGTGTGGGGCGTGGGGGGGCGTGGGTGATAGTGATCACCAGGTGGTGTGGGATGTGAGGGGGGCGTGGGTGATAGTGATCACCAGGTTGTGTGGGGCGTGAGGGGGCGGGTGGGTGATAGTGATCACCAGGTGGTGTGGGACGTGGGGGGGCGTGGGTGATAGTGATCACCAGGTGGTGTGGGGCGTGGGGGGGCGTGGGTGATAGTGATCACCAGGTGGTGTGGGGCGTGGCGGGGGGCGTGGGTGATAGTGATCACCAGGTGGTGTGGGGCGTGGGGGGGCGTGGGTGATAGTGATCACCAGGTGGTGTGGGGCGTGGGGGGGCGTGGGTGATAGTGATCACCAGGTGGTGTGGGGCGTGGCGGGGGGCGTGGGCGATGGTGATCACCAGGTGGTGTGGGGCGTGGGGGGGCGTGGGTGATGGTGATCACCAGGTCTAGCTGAGGTTGGATCAGGTCAGTCAGTGGTGAGGCTCCGGCTACCCACCCACCACCCTTACCTGCCTGTGGCCACACGTGCGTGTGCTGGCCCATTACCCTGTGTGTGGCTACACGTGCGTGCACTGGCCCCTAAGCCTCCGTATGGGCACATGTACGTTCGCTGGTTCCCCTACCTTGCGTGCGGCCACGCGTGTGCGTTCGCTGGTCCCTCCTACCCTGCGTATGGGGCACACGCGCGTGCGCTGGCACCCTAACCCTGCGTGCGACCACTCTTGCGTGCGCTGGCCGCCTAACCGTGCGTGCGAGTGTGACAGTAGCGTGACCTGTCCAGGACGGAGGTGGCAGTAGCTATCAACCCCTGCACCTCCCACCCCATCACGCCCCCCCGTGTCGCAGTGACCCGCAGCGCTGAGGCACGTGACTCAAACTGAAGACCGTGCACGTGGCGCACACACACACACACACACACACACACACACACACACACACACACACACACACACATATCTCGTCACTGTAACACGGAGTATGGCACTGCAGCAGTGCCTCTGTGATATTCCCCATGTCACAGCTACAATCCATATTACCTTGTCTGTCCCTCCTTCCCTGTCCTTCCTCACCCATTGTTCCCTTCCTGGTCGAGAGAATTTTTGCCAGTGTCCTCCCCCGCTCGCCTCCCTCACCTCACCTCACCCCACCTCACCCTAAGGCATCTATGGTCGCGTAATATTGGCAATTAACATCCGTGCGTCACCCCAAGGGAGAGAGAGAGAGAGAGAGAGAGAGAGAGAGAGAGAGAGAGAGAGAGAGAGAGAGAGAGAGATATCTGTCCCCACTGATGACGTGCTGCAGAGCGCAACAGAAGGAAGGTGGGCAGTAACTCTCTCTCTCTCTCTCTCTCTCTCTCTCTCTCTCTCTCTCTCTCTCTCTCTCTCTCTCTCTCTCCTATCTTTTAGCACCGTAAAAGATTTGCAGCTTAGGCAAGGGAGGTTGGGGGTGGGGGGGGGGGAGTGTCCTTGGGAGACACGACCAGCTTGTAAAGCTGTGTTCAAGCTTTCGCTCAAGCGCTTCTACAGACCTGGCACTCCCTCCATCCTTCCCTCCCTCCCTCCCTCCATCCTTCCCTCCCTCGCCAAAGAAAAAAAAAAAAGAATCCACCAATGTTGTATCTCGAGAGTTGCCAAGTACAGGACAAGTTGGGCCAAGTTGGTCGAGGCTGCACCAAGGAAATGCTGGGGTTGTGGAGACAAAGTTAGGGAGGTTGTGGACACGCTACTGGTTTAGTTAGGCTATATAGGCCACAAAGTTCGTCGCCCATGGTGCAGGTTGTGTGGTGCCAAGAATGTGGCTGGCCAAGTAAGGTCGAAGGGCCGAGAGGGGTTGGTTTAGCTGCAAAGTTAAGGCCACTAAGTTCAGCAGGTTTCAGCAAGAGAGTTAAGAGTCTTGGGCCCACTAAGTTCAGTAGGTTCTGGCCACAGAGTTCGGGGAGACTTTGGCCTCATTTGGCAACAAAGGTCAGTAGCCTCTGGCCACACCGTTCAGGGGACCTTGGCCACAAAGATAGGTAGGCTCTGGCCACAAAGGTCGGTAGGCTCTGGCCGCAAAGCTTAAGAGACTTTGGCCACAATGTCTAGGAGACATTGGCCACAATTGGCCATAAAGGTCAGTAGCCTCTGGCCACATCGTTCAGGGTATTTTGGCCACAAGGGTCGGTATGCTCTGGCCACGATGTTTAGGGAGATTTGATTCAGAAAACTGTCCAAGAAATGGCCACAAGTCACTAAGGCTGTGGTTAGAACCGTACCATAACTGTGGCCACAAGGCTATCAAGGCTAAGGCTACAAGTGACTGATTCTGGGGCCAGAGGATTACTAAGGGCATGGCACACAAGGTCAAATTGGAGGGAGGAAGGGCAGTAGGGTGATGACTGTGGGGGGGGAGGGGGGCAATTGGATAATAACCTGTTAGAGACAGTAGGATGAGTGCTGTTGGGTGTGTGTGGGGGGCGTGGGCATAAACTCATTGTTAGTATAATGTTAATATGATAGCGAGGTCAAAGGTCAGGTCATCCTACCTGAGGTCATACCGGTGTGTTTGAAGGGTCGAACTCACGTGCGTTCAAGGTACTGCCAGTCGTGCTCAAGAGCCGTGCTGACGGCGTGTTCAAGGGTCGTACCGTCGTGAGGGTGTCGAACGTAATTACATGACAGTGGCACACAGCGCTCGTGTGGTCTTCCACTAACGGCAGAGGAAGTCAACAACGAGAGGAAGTCAACAACACTGACGAGAGGAAGTCAACAATGAGAGGAAGTCAACAACACGGACGAGAGGAAGTCAACAATGAGAGGAAGTCAACAACGCTGGCGAGAGGAAGTCAACAATGGGAAAAAGTCAGCAAAGAGAGGAAGTCAGCAGCACTGATGACAGAGGAAGTCAGTAACACTTACTCAACAAGAGTGACGGTGAAGTCACCAGGTCGGTAATGTGTCGAGGAGGCGAGTGTGTGGGAGTGGTGGAGGCGAGTGTGTGTGGGGGTGGTGGAGGCGAGTGTGTGGGAATGGTGGAGACGTGGCTGGCTGCTGACTTGACTGGGAATGTGCTGGGGTGAGAGGTGGCACGGGAGACGCTGCCGGGTATGTGAGTGAGGGATGTGTGAGGAGGGAGGACACACCGGCTTCTGGATGTGCGCCGTGATGCAAGAAGCTGTGCTGGGTGGAAGACGCGTTGAGTGAGGCAACGCCACGGATTCCTGCAGGATCGTTGGGGTAAGGGAGAGAGAGAGAGAGAGAGAGAGAGAGAGAGAGAGAGAGAGAGAGAGAGAGAGAGAGAGAGAGGCGGTGAGCCGTGAGATAGTGATGGGAGGGAAGAAGAAGAAGAAGGGGAAATGTTAAGGTTGAACGCCGGTGGAATGTTAAACAGAAGGGTGGGTGACGAGATCAACCTATCATGGCTGTGGGGTAGTCCATACCAGCTTACTGGACTTGGATTTGGAAAGTCTGTGAGTGTGGATCACTGAGGTACAGACTTTGAGAGTGTCAGCGAGTGAGTGCCAGACAGTGTGCCACTAACAGTGAGGTACGGAGGACGGGGTGAGTGATGGGTAGATTGTGAGTAAGAGGCGGGTGTTGCTAGCATGAAGAGGGAAGGGTTGAGAGACGGGTCGGTGTTGAGTACAAGGTTACACTCACCACCAGCATTGGGAGGATAAACGCACCGCGCAGACAAAGGTTGGAGCATTCTTGAGTCTTTAATGGTTGGGACAGCAGGAGAAATATGTGGCACACGAGGAGGAGGGAACGGAGGGGAGAGAGAGCATAAAAGGTGGACTTTAGAGTGACGGGATGTGAACAGGCAAGTGGGAGCGGCGGAGGAGCGCGTATCAGTTCAAGTAACAAAAGATCGGGACAAAGGTGATAAAGATAGAGGGTGAGAGGCTGGACAATGCCATCAGAGGGAGAGTTAATCGTGGGTGAGGGAGCATTAAAGGTGAGTGAAGACCCTGGAGGATGGGTGAGTGTCGGGCTCACCCAGAGGTAAGGTAGTAGACTGGAGTGGCAGGAAGTGGTGGCCACTGGAAAAGGATAACACGGGATGGAGACGGGGATATAATACTAGTGGGATGGAAAGCCTATTAGTCCGAGTGCCGAGGCAGGTAATGGGAGGCCGTTTAGGTGTATGTAATGAGTGCGAGGGACATGACTAGGTCATCTACCGGGGCGGCGTCGGTCGGAACCACGGATGGTAGCGAGGGTGACGTGTGTGTGTGTGTGTGTGTGTGTGTGTGTGTGTGTGTGTTGAGGATCGGAGAGGACCCCTGGATACATCCACTCGCAAAGCCACTGTGAAAGTTAAAGTAATATAACCCAAAAACTGAAGAGAAATTGGTATTAGGAGGGGTTAGCAGTATGGTAATGTATTGACATGCAAGTAGACAGCGTTGATCCTTACCTACAATAAGAAGGTTTGGCTGAGGAAGACAAGTGATGCAGCTTCTTGGGTTGGTTGTAGGTGGTGTCGGCTGGTGCCTGTGGGTTCTTAATCACCATGACAGGTGCCAGAGGTGGGTTATAGTCACACTTGAAAGGCTGGGAAGTGAGTGAAGTGTGTAGCTAAAGAGATCGGTGCTGATGCAGCGATGTGAGCATAGCTACACACAAGCCCTCTCCAGTAGGGAGTGTGGTGTTCCCTCTATCTAGAGGGGGGTAAAGGGGCGTGTCAGCACCTTCCCCGGGGTCTCGTCACACTGTGGCAGGCGGTGAGCTCCACGGCTCACCTGCCGCCTGCCCCGGCTCTGTAAGCATCTCTTCCGGCTCGGTGTCGAGAGCTGCGGGAATCAAGGAGTCACACGGCCGACAATATACCGGATTCTTCCGCCTGAGGGCCTTAACGCCGGCCTGGCTCACGCTGGGGATGATTGTGTCGGGTATCGGGGCTGGGAAGACGTTGCAACCCCACCACCTCCTCCACTCCTCCACTGCAGCAGAGACGCAGTTTAGGGATCCCAGCAAATCGTGCGATCCTCACTGCAGTATTGAGTATATATATATATATATATATATATATATATATATATATATATATATATATATTCTCGTGATTTTCATAGAGCAAGATGGCGATCATCTACTACGAGAGAGCGTTTGACTTCCTCCATGCTCGCCTGCAGGAGCGAGGCAGGGCTGTGTTCACTCTCGTCTCCTGACTGGGTTTTTAGGTCAAACTGCGGATCGTAATGGCTGAGGACGTTGCAGTTCACACCGATATGGACTGTCGTGATAGAGCCGAGGTTCCGATTGCGAAGTTCTGAACCCTAAACTTTATCCCTTTAGATCTTTATGATCCTTTATCATCGGAGATCCAAAACTAGACTTGTAAAATCTGCACTCGTTCGGGGTCACAGACGTAGCTACGAGAGTGGAATCTTGTAGAGCCCTTTGCTTGTAGCTCGTGACCCAAGCGTTCGCTAGGTCAGCGGACGTGAGGGTGGGAACTGAGTGTGTATCCTGCACCATCACTTGAGACCGTGAATACACACAGACAGGACGCTGGCTCCTCTCGTCTGCCGCGATTCCAAGCCTCGAACACCGAATGCTTGTTAAACCCTTAAGTAGGACGATTTAATCCCTCGAGTACGATAACTTAACTCTCTGAGTACGACTCGAGGATTAGTTCATCGTCCTCGAGATGTTAAGTCGTCGTCCTCAAGGAATTAAGGAGAGGCGGCTGAAGTCCTTCTTCAAACACCTTAAGACGCAGCACTGGTGAGTGGCGCCTGGGCTGCCCCCAGTCATTGCAGCTGTTCATCTTGCCTGTTGAGGTGGGTCGATTGGAGGGACATCACGCATGAGGTGTGGGTGCTGGTCCCCGTGTTTGATGCCCTTCTGTACTAGGAAAAGATGGATCACTCGACCAGCCTGACCTGGGGCTTGTAACAGGCCGTAACGGGGCGGCATTCAGGGGCTTGGCTGCGTGGCATCACGAGAACCAGGATCGATTCCAAGATGTTAATCATGTTAACAGGCTTTTTTCTTTCTTCTGGGACGAATAACACGACAGCGAAGCTCTCTTTTTTTCTTTTCCTTGCAACGCCTCGATTGGAGGTTCGCTCAGGGGGGCAGCAGTGCACAGCTTTAGCGTGAGCTGCTGGGTGTGTGAGGACAAATGAGAATGATGTATATGATGGGAAATGTCATTTAAGGGTACACACATACCATAGACGTAGACAAAGCGAGTGATAAGGTGAGGTAAGGATTACAGAAATATAATGACATAGGTTGTGGGTGGCGGGGATCGCTGTGATAGAAAGAAGGAGGAACAGAGACAGATTAGGAGCACGAGCTGACCCACTTGGTGACCTTGGGGGACGGGGGGGGGGACAGACCAGAGGTCAGCCTGCGTATCCTGGAGGGGGGGAGGGGGAGGAGGGGGGGTTCTGTAGCTATGGCTGTAAAGGGAGATGGGGTGAGGGGTGTGGACTGATGGCGACGCGAGACAGGTAACTCATGTTGAGGGAAGAGTTAACCATAAGTTGGTGACTGACACACACACACACACACACACACACACACACACACACACACACACACACACAAACGCACGTGCAGAGAGAGAGAGAGAGAGAGAGAGAGAGAGAGAGAGAGAGAGAGAGAGAGAGAATCTGAACAGATGGAAATAAACTGGTGTAGAAGATATGGAGGGCGCGGGTCACTCCTCTTGTTAGCTGTGTGTATAGGAAAAGCTAGCGAGTGGGGAGGGGGGCGTGCGTGGAGCAGCTGTGTGAGAGAGGTGGAGAGATGGCCGAGGCACTCACACCCTCACCAGAGGAGGAGGAGGTGTGTGAGTGTGAGAGGGGCCTCAAGGAGTGGGGGGCGCGGCCAGGTCCTGGGTGTGAGTGACGGGGAAGGATAGGATGGCCAGTAAAGCGGAGCAAGCGTAAAAGCGAGTCGTAAAGCGGATTGCCGATGTGGGAGGAACGTTGATTTACATTGACGAGATGCCAAGATGTGAGGCCGAGAAGGGGGTGAAGAGGAGGAGGAGGAGGGGAGGTTAGGGAGTGGGATTATGGTGCCTGACCCCAACCCAGTGGAGGGGTGACCTCGGAAAGCAGGGTGGTGGCTGACCCCCAAGGAGCGTGGTAGGCGACCCCAGGGAGTGTGGCTGGTGGCTGACCCCAGGGAGTGTGGCTTGTGGCTGACCTCATGGAGCGTGGTGGCTGACCCCAGGTTGTGGTGGCTGACCCCAGAGTGTGGTGGTTGACCCCAGGGTGTGGTGGCTGATCCCAGAGTGTGGTGGCTGACCCCAGAGTGTGGTGGCTGACCCCAGAGTGTGGTGGCTGACCCCAGAGTGTGGTGGCTGACCCCAGGCAGTGTGGTGAGCCATCACACGTGTGGCTCTGATCATGTATGTCCACCACAAGTCCCCAGGTGTGTGGCTACACCACCACTGTTGCCAAACCTCCAAGCAAGGAGCGATAACGCCAGTGGTTAATCAGTGGTGTAAGTGGGTGGCTGACTACCACACAGCCGGCATTTATTTTCGTGGCCTTTTAAAGACGATTCTTCTTTTTAAACTCGAGTTGAGAGAGCAGAGTGAGAGGGTTTTACCTGTGGAGGCTCTCACATTACCTCTCACTCCCTCACCCACCAGGAGCGGCGTGTGAGGGAGCAGTGAGGGGGGGACGAATGTGTTGTTGTGACTTTTCATGGTATGTCGAGGTGCATGTGACGACCTGTGACGGTTAGAGTCGTCTGTTGTGACGACCTGTGACGGTTAGAGTCGTCTGGTGGGACGACCTGTGACGGTTAGAGTCGTCTGTTGTGACGACCTGTGACGGTTAGAGTCGTCTGGTGGGACGACCTGTGACGGTTAGAGTCGTCTGTTGTGACGACCTGTGACGGCTGGAGTCGTCTGTTGTGACGGGATGCGAGGGAGAGCATGGTGACGGGGGGGTGGGGAGCATAGTGTTACTGGTCGGGGGTGTGGGTGAGGCAGGAGAGAGAGGTGAGGGGATGTGGGGATCAAGGAGGAGGAGGGAGGAGGAAGGAGGATCAAGGAGGAGGGAGGAGGAAGGAGGATCAAGGAGGAGGGAGGAGGAAGGAGGATCAAGGAGGAGGAGGGAGGAGGAAGGAGGATGGAATTCCATCTTAAATCGTATCAAATCCTTAATGCCTTAAGAGTGTTTAGGGTGATTAGATTTCTTTTCACATATACACACACACAGCAATTCTAATTCCCCGCCAAACTTAATAAATAACCTCTTGGGCAGCAGCGGAGCGCTTTTAATCTCGCAGGTTTTAATTAGCAATTAATATCTGCCGGTAGGAAGTAATTAAATTTTCTACACTCAGATACATCGCCGTGTATTGGAAGCGTATACATGGCGTGTGGAGGTTTGTGTTCAAATGGTGAGGGTCCTTGACCAATAGGTGGACAGATGTTTATAGTTATTTATATGAGGAGTCTCGTCTAACCGTTTCTCCTGCTGATGTACTGCTCTGAAGTGTACATCTCCTGCTCTGAAGTGTACTACACTTCATATGTTACATTTACGCCGGTTACTCTAAGTGCATTTCACGCCAGTTGTACTGCACATAGAACAGTTACACCAGTTGTACTAATGCTACATACAGCAGATGTACATCTCTCATACAGCAGACGTACTCATGCAATAGACGTATACATCTCATACAACAAATGTACAACTCGCACATAGCAAACTTGTATATCATACAACACTCGCGCATCTCTCGTACACCACAACCATTCCGTAAGATAACCACACAATCTACACCTTACCTGTAAATCATTTACACAGCTTTGTGAGCTACACTTGTGGCTACACCCGCGGGCTTAAGGTGTACAAGTGGGTGGGGGGTGTGGGTGTAATTTCATTAGCCCTCCTTTCATGAGTCAGCTGGAGTTATCACCATCTATAAACACTAATTGATGTATACACACTGGGCGTGGTATCATAACCAGTGTTAATTGGTCTTAAACACAGCGGGTCATGACGCCTCAGTCGTCAACAAACACAGGGTTACGGCCCATGCAATGACTCATTTTATTGGGCGGACATAGAGGATGTGTCGTGCCAAGGCCGGCTCTCTCTCTCTCTCTCTCTGGCTTCTAGGAGGGAGAGGACAACCTTATGGGTGCCTGAAGGAGCGATAAAGTGTAGGATGTGGGAGGATCAGGATGCCACAAAGGCTTGGTCAGGGGATGCTACAGAGCCTACATTACAGGATGAATAGATCTGGAGACACCAGCGCATCCTGGATTCTACATATGTACCCTGCTGGACTCCTCTGTTAACTTCCATACCCTTAGCAGCAGGAGGAACCTCTGATCTATGGATTCGATTCTCATTTTCTATCTTTTCTTCTATTTCGAAGTTATTTCTCATTCTCGTCTCATCATTTCTGTGTGTTTTTGTATTGTTCACATGTGAGTAGTTACTGTATGAGACATGAACTCATCATAACAGATTTGACATGAAAAATTCAGCTGTCAAAACGGGGAAGACAAGATTGATATTATCAACCTTACCAGAAAGTATTCCCTCAGTAGACTAGGCAGGGAAAAATTCGCCAGTCTTCCAGCCACCTCGCCAGTCTTCCAGCCACCTCGCCAGTCTTCCAGCCACCTCGCCAGTCTTCCAGCCACCTCGCCAGTCTTCCAGCCACCTCGCCAGTCTTCCAGCCACCTCGCCAGTCTTCCAGCCACCTCGCCAGTCTTCCAGCCACCTCGCCAGTCTTCCAGCCACCTCGCCAGTCTTCCAGCCACCTCGCCAGTCTTCCAGCCACCTCGCCAACCTCCCAGCCACCTCGCCAGTCTTCCAGCCACCTCGCCAGTCTTCCAGCCACCTCGCCAACCTTCCAGCCGCCTCGCCAACCTTTCAGCCACCTCGCCAACCTCCAGCCGCCTCGCCAACCTTTCAGCCACCTCGCCAGTCTTCCAGCCACCTCGCCAGTCTTCCAGCCACCTCGCCAACTTCCAGCCACCTCGCCAGTCTTCCAGCCACCTCGCCAGTCTTCCAGCCACCTCGCCAACCTTCCAGCCACCTCGCCAGTCTTCCAGCCACCTCGCCAACCTTCCAGCCGCCTCGCCAACCTTCCAGCCACCTCGCCAGTCTTCCAGCCACCTCGCCAACCTTCCAGCCACTTCGCCAACCTTCCAGCCGCCTCGCCAACCTTTCAGCCACCTCGCCAGTCTTCCAGCCACCTCGCCAGTCTTCCAGCCACCTCGCCAACCTTCCAGCCACCTCGCCAGTCTTCCAGCCACCTCGCCAACCTTCCAGCCACCTCGCCAACCTTCCAGCCGCCTCGCCAACCTTTCAGCCACCTCGCCAACCTCCCAGCCATCTCGCCAAAACCTCTCAGCCACCTCGCCAACCTTCCAGCCACCTCGCCAGTCTTCCAGCCACCTCGCCAACCTTCCAGCCACTTCGCCAACCTTCCAGCCACCTCGCCAGTCTTCCAGCCACCTCGCCAACCTTCCAGCCGCCTCGCCAACCTTTCAGCCACCTCGCCAGTCTTCCAGCCACCTCGCCAGTCTTCCAGCCACCTCGCCAGTCTTCCAGCCACCTCGCCAGTCTTCCAGCCACCTCGCCAACCTTCCAGCCACTTCGCCAACCTTCCAGCCGCCTCGCCAACCTTCCAGCCGCCTCGCCAACCTTTCAGCCACCTCGCCAGTCTTCCAGCCACCTCGCCAGTCTTCCAGCCACCTCGCCAGTCTTCCAGCCACCTCGCCAACCTTCCAGCCACCTCGCCAGTCTTCCAGCCACCTCGCCAGTCTTCCAGCCACCTCGCCAACCTTCCAGCCACCTCGCCAGTCTTCCAGCCACCTCGCCAACCTTCCAGCCGCCTCGCCAACCTTCCAGCCGCCTCGCCAACCTTCCAGCCACCTCGCCAGTCTTCCAGCCACCTCGCCAGTCTTCCAGCCACCTCGCCAGTCTTCCAGCCACCTCGCCAGTCTTCCAGCCACCTCGCCAACCTCCCAGCCATCTCGCCAAAACCTCTCAGCCACCTCGCCAGTCTTCCAGCCACCTCGCCAACCTTCCAGCCACCTCGCCAGTCTTCCAGCCACCTCGCCAGTCTTCCAGCCACCTCGCCAACCTTCCAGCCGCCTCGCCAACCTTCCAGCCACCTCGCCAGTCTTCCAGCCACCTCGCCAGTCTTCCAGCCACCTCGCCAGTCTTCCAGCCACCTCGCCAACCTCCCAGCCACCTCGCCAGTCTTCCAGCCACCTCGCCAGTCTTCCAGCCACCTCGCCAGTCTTCCAGCCACCTCGCCAGTCTTCCAGCCACCTCGCCAGTCTTCCAGCCACCTCGCCAGTCTTCCAGCCACCTCGCCAGTCTTCCAGCCACCTCGCCAGTCTTCCAGCCACCTCGCCAACCTTCCAGCCACTTCGCCAACCTTCCAGCCGCCTCGCCAACCTTCCAGCCACCTCGCCAGTCTTCCAGCCACCTCGCCAACCTTCCAGCCGCCTCGCCAACCTTCCAGCCACCTCGCCAGTCTTCCAGCCACCTCGCCAACCTTCCAGCCGCCTCGCCAACCTTCCAGCCACCTCGCCAGTCTTCCAGCCACCTCGCCAGTCTTCCAGCCACCTCGCCAGTCTTCCAGCCACCTCGCCAGTCTTCCAGCCACCTCGCCAGTCTTCCAGCCACCTCGCCAACCTCCCTGCCACCTCGCCTGAACCTCCTAGCCACCTCGCCAGTCTTCCAGCCACCTCGCCAACCTTCCAGCCACCTCGCCAGTCTTCCAGCCACCTCGCCAGTCTTCCAGCCACCTCGCCAGTCTTCCAGCCACCTCGCCAGTCTTCCAGCCACCTCGCCAGTCTTCCAGCCACCTCGCCAGTCTTCCAGCCACCTCGCCAGTCTTCCAGCCACCTCGCCAGTCTTCCAGCCACCTCGCCAGTCTTCCAGCCACCTCGCCAGTCTTCCAGCCACCTCGCCAACCTTCCAGCCACCTCGCCAACCTCCCTGCCACCTCGCCTGAACCTCCTAGCCACCTCGCCAAAACCTTCCAACCACCTCGCCAGTCTACCAGCCACCTCGCCAACCTTCCAGCCGCCTCGCCAACCTTCCAGCCGCCTCGCCAACCTTCCAGCCACCTCGCCAACCTTCCAGCCGCCTCGCCAACCTTCCAGCCACCTCGCCAACCTTCCAGCCGCCTCGCCAACCTTTCAGCCACCTCGCCAACCTCCCAGCCATCTCGCCAAAACCTCTCAGCCACCTCGCCAGTCTTCCAGCCACCTCGCCAACCTCCCAGCCACCTCGCCAGTCTTCCAGCCACCTCGCCAACCTCCCAGCCACCTCGCCAACCTTCCAGCCACCTCCCCAGCCAGCCTAACCATCCACGTACTGATCGTGTGTACACGTGCACAGTAGAAGCTAAACGTTTGAGTCGTGTTTCGTAAAGTGTCGTTAATTCCGCGGGTCAGACGTCCCCAGAACACTCGCAGCTGCCTGGTATTACCACGCACGAACGAAGGTTTATATCCAAATCTCTCTCTCTCTCTCTCTCTCTCTCTCTCTCTCTCGTGATTTGGTGTCTCCGGCGGGATATGAAAGGACGCAACCTGGACCGTTCTTAAAAGCGGCAACACAAGACAGTAGTAATCCGGTACCCTCGACTTGTCAACTGCTGATTTACACTGATGCTTTAGCACACACACACACACACACACACACACACACACACACACACACACACACACATATATATATATATAATATATATATATATATATATTCATATTCATACATATATATGATACGTGATTATTACACGAAAGTGCACTTGGGAACTTACTGTGTTTCATTTCCCCATGGACTCATAGGAATATATATACACACACACACACACACACACACACACATATATATATATATATATATATTTATATAATATATATATTATATATATATATATTATATATATATATAGATGAGAGATAACTGGAATAATCTGGGTTGTTCTTCTTCACTAAGTTGACTGATTGTTATCAGTAGTGTCATGATTGATATACATCGCAAGGAACGTTGCATTAACCCAAGTGCCTGGCTTTGTTTACTCTGCCTCAGAAGCGACCAGTCCTGAAATGGTAAACATTTGCCTCTATATTCTATAAGAAACGGGAGATATGTTCCTCTATAATCTTATAGGAAACGAGTGAATGTTTCTCTATATTCTATAAGAAACGGGAGATATGTTCCTCTATAATCTTATAGGAAACGAGTGAATGTTTCTCTATATTCTATAAGAAACGGGAGATATGTTCCTCTATAATCTTATAGGAAACGAGTGAATGTTTCTCTATATTCTATAAGAAACGGGAGATATGTTCCTCTATAATCTTATAGGAAACGAGTGAATGTTTCTCTATATTCTATAAGAAACGGGAGATATGTTCCTCTATAATCTTATAGGAAACGAGTGAATGTTTCTCTATATTCTATAAGAAACGGGAGATATGTTCCTCTATAATCTTATAGGAAACGAGTGAATGTTTCTCTATATTCTATAAGAAACGGGAGATATGTTCCTCTATAATCTTATAGGAAACGAGTGAATGTTTCTCTATATTCTATAAGAAACGGGAGATATGTTCCTCTATAATCTTATAGGAAACGAGTGAATGTTTCTCTATATTCTATAAGAAACGGGAGATATGTTCCTCTATAATCTTATAGGAAACGAGTGAATGTTTCTCTATATTCTATAAGAAACGGGAGATATGTTCCTCTATAATCTTATAGGAAACGAGTGAATGTTTCTCTATATTCTATAAGAAACGGGAGATATGTTCCTCTATAATCTTATAGGAAACGAGTGAATGTTTCTCTATATTCTATAAGAAACGGGAGATATGTTCCTCTATAATCTTATAGGAAACGAGTGAATGTTTCTCTATATTCTATAAGAAACGGGAGATATGTTCCTCTATAATCTTATAGGAAACGAGTGAATGTTTCTCTATATTCTATAAGAAACGGGAGATATGTTCCTCTATAATCTTATAGGAAACGAGTGAATGTTTCTCTATATTCTATAAGAAACGGGAGATATGTTCCTCTATAATCTTATAGGAAACGAGTGAATGTTTCTCTATATTCTATAAGAAACGGGAGATATGTTCCTCTATAATCTTATAGGAAACGAGTGAATGTTTCTCTATATTCTATAAGAAACGGGAGATATGTTCCTCTATAATCTTATAGGAAACGAGTGAATGTTTCTCTATATTCTATAAGAAACGGGAGATATGTTCCTCTATAATCTTATAGGAAACGAGTGAATGTTTCTCTATATTCTATAAGAAACGGGAGATATGTTCCTCTATAATCTTATAGGAAACGAGTGAATGTTTCTCTATATTCTATAAGAAACGGGAGATATGTTCCTCTATAATCTTATAGGAAACGAGTGAATGTTTCTCTATATTCTATAAGAAACGGGAGATATGTTCCTCTATAATCTTATAGGAAACGAGTGAATGTTTCTCTATATTCTATAAGAAACGGGAGATATGTTCCTCTATAATCTTATAGGAAACGAGTGAATGTTTCTCTATATTCTATAAGAAACGGGAGATATGTTCCTCTATAATCTTATAGGAAACGAGTGAATGTTTCTCTATATTCTATAAGAAACGGGAGATATGTTCCTCTATAATCTTATAGGAAACGAGTGAATGTTTCTCTATATTCTATAAGAAACGGGAGATATGTTCCTCTATAATCTTATAGGAAACGAGTGAATGTTTCTCTATATTCTATAAGAAACGGGAGATATGTTCCTCTATAATCTTATAGGAAACGAGTGAATGTTTCTCTATATTCTATAAGAAACGGGAGATATGTTCCTCTATAATCTTATAGGAAACGAGTGAATGTTTCTCTATATTCTATAAGAAACGGGAGATATGTTCCTCTATAATCTTATAGGAAACGAGTGAATGTTTCTCTATATTCTATAAGAAACGGGAGATATGTTCCTCTATAATCTTATAGGAAACGAGTGAATGTTTCTCTATATTCTATAAGAAACGGGAGATATGTTCCTCTATAATCTTATAGGAAACGAGTGAATGTTTCTCTATATTCTATAAGAAACGGGAGATATGTTCCTCTATAATCTTATAGGAAACGAGTGAATGTTTCTCTATATTCTATAAGAAACGGGAGATATGTTCCTCTATAATCTTATAGGAAACGAGTGAATGTTTCTCTATATTCTATAAGAAACGGGAGATATGTTCCTCTATAATCTTATAGGAAACGAGTGAATGTTTCTCTATATTCTATAAGAAACGGGAGATATGTTCCTCTATAATCTTATAGGAAACGAGTGAATGTTTCTCTATATTCTATAAGAAACGGGAGATATGTTCCTCTATAATCTTATAGGAAACGAGTGAATGTTTCTCTATATTCTATAAGAAACGGGAGATATGTTCCTCTATAATCTTATAGGAAACGAGTGAATGTTTCTCTATATTCTATAAGAAACGGGAGATATGTTCCTCTATAATCTTATAGGAAACGAGTGAATGTTTCTCTATATTCTATAAGAAACGGGAGATATGTTCCTCTATAATCTTATAGGAAACGAGTGAATGTTTCTCTATATTCTATAAGAAACGGGAGATATGTTCCTCTATAATCTTATAGGAAACGAGTGAATGTTTCTCTATATTCTATAAGAAACGGGAGATATGTTCCTCTATAATCTTATAGGAAACGAGTGAATGTTTCTCTATATTCTATAAGAAACGGGAGATATGTTCCTCTATATTCTTTTAGGAAAAGAGAGAATGTTTCCCTATATTCTTATAAGAAACGAGAGATATGTTCCTCTATAATCTTATAGGAAACGAGTGAATGTTTCCCTATATTCTTATAAGAAACGAGAGATATGTTCCTCTATAATCTTATAGGAAACGAGTGAATGTTTCTCTATATTCTATAAGAAACGGGAGATATGTTCCTCTATAATCTTATAGGAAACGAGTGAAAGTTTCTCTATATTCTATAAGAAACGGGAGATATGTTTACCTGTATTCTTTTAGGAAAAGAGAGAATGTTTCCCTTTACACGGAGCTCCATACCACGAAAATGGAAGCGTTGAAGATGCCCTAATTCCTTGGGTAGCGCCGTTGCTCCCACACTCGCTTACAGATTCAAGGTAGGCCTACCTACACCCGTCGGCCGGCATGAGTATTGCTGAATGAGTGCAAGTATTAGGGATAGCCTGGCTGCATCCATCCATCATCCATCCTCCATCCTCCCTCCCGGTACAACTGAGATATTGGCTATGTGGAAATTTTCGCTCGGGTGGGTTCCAACCAAGACGTGGTGAGGAGTTTAAGGTAAATGTCAGAGGTTGAGTGACGCGCGGCGCCCGCCCCACCTCCTCACCTCCCCCCACAAGCCTGCCACGGGACGCCTCCACCACCACCACCAACATCACCACCACCACAGCCACCGCCACCACCACAGCCACCGCCACCACCACCACCACAGCCACCGCCAACATTACCGTCCTTCTTCTCTGTGCCACCTCTTCTCTGTTTATGGTCCTCCACACGGCTCATGTGTGGCCCCAGGATACTGTAGGATCTTCCATGTTATCATGGGGTCTCTGGTCTTGTATGCTCCTAGGTCCTCTATTCTAAGGGTCTCTGGTCTTATATACAGCTGGGTCCTCCATGTTGATGGTCTCTGGTCTTGTATACTGCTAGGTCCTCTATTTTGAGGGTCTCTGGTCATATATACGGCTGGGTCCTCCATGTTGATGGTCTCTGGTCTTGTATATATACTGCTAGGTCCTCTATTTTAAGGGTCTCTGGTCTTATATACTGCTGAACCCTTCATGTTAATGGTCTCTGGTCTTGCAGACTGCTAAACCCTACATGTTAATGGTCTCTGGTCTTGCATACTGCTGAACCCTACATGTTATTGGTCTCTGGTCTGGTATACTGCTAAACCCTACATGTTAATGGTCTCTGGTCTTGTATACTACGGACCCTCCTTGCTATTATGGGTCTCTGGTCTTGTATACACCATGACCTTCCATGTTTAGGGTCACTGGTCCTGTATATAGGCTATTTAAGACCCCTTAACACTGCCTAGGCACAGTTCTCACACACGGGAACATCGGCTCATTTGACATCGATTACTGCCTCACCACCCGCCCGCTTCTCACAGATGTCTGTCCTCCTCCTCTCTGGTCTTCCTCCCAAAGTCTCTCCCAGTCTTCCTCATGTCCCGGCATCAGTCATGTACAAGATATTCATCGTAATGACTCCATTAGTCACTTCACCCACTGATCGCGACGGAACGACCCCTTGAGCACAGTGGTACGACCTTCTGTATATGATGGCGTTCATGCCAATGGGTCGTACCGATGAAGTTCAAAAAGTTTACTCAGTTCGTGTATGGTATGTCTTCTAATCTACCACCTCTCTCCGTCTTCTTTCTCTTTTCTTTTTTTTGCTAGAAAATGGGAATCATTCCTAGACTTGATTATCTCGAGGGGATTTTTGGTTTCTCTCTCTCATTTCAACCCAGTTTCCTGGAACTTTAATTACAGGTGACATTCACCTGAGCGATCGTTAGACTTGTTCTTATTGGCTTACGTCTCCGAAGCCTCTCCTGTCCTCTCCTGTATCGGCTGTAAGCTCGCTAGTGTCTCGTGTCCTCTCCTGTATCGGCTGTAAGCTCTAGAATGTCTCGTGTCCTCTCCTGTATCGGCTGTAAGCTCTCTAGTGTCTCATGTCCTCTCCTGTATCAGCTGTAAGCTCTTGAATGTCTCATGTCCTCTCCTGTATCGGCTGTAAGCTCGCTAGTGTCTCGTGTCCTCTCCTGTATCTGCTGTAAGCTCTCTAGTGTCTCGTGTCCTCTCTTGTATCAGCTGTAAGCTCCTGAATGTCTCGTGTCCTCTCCTGTAATGGCTGTGAGCTCTCTAGTGTCTCATGTCCTCTCCTGTATCGGCTGTGAGCTCCTGAATGTCTCGTGTCCTCTCCTGTATCGGCTGTAAGCTCGCGAATGTCTCGTGTCCTCTCCTGTACCGGGGTAATCTGACCCAGAAAACTGACCTCTCTCACCCTGATTATTGACCTATGAGTCTAGTCATACTGTGACCTGACCATCCTTGACTCGTCGTGACCTGGCTTTTCCTGCCACTCCAAGTCTTGAGCACGACGATACGACCCTTGAGTTCGATAGGACGACCCTGCCTGAGGGTCAGGTCGCAGGTCATGCCATCGTACCAAAGGGATTCACTCTCGTACTCAAGGAATTAACTCAGGGATTAACTAAGGCATTAACTTGCCTACGAAGCCTTAACTCTGGTTAATGTGCTTGATCCAAACCCAACTTATCTTCTGCTCAACGGGTGAGGGAAAGGATTCTTGATTTGCCTTGTAAACCAAAATATGGCAAGTGTTCTCTCATGGTTCCCTGTTAGCTGAGTGCTCCTGCCTGCGCGTACTGGTCGAGTATGTCTTCGTTAAGCGCATGTGGAATACATAGGAATCCGTTGATTCACATATGTGTACATCGGTGCATGTTGAATGTAGGATGGGCTATGTATGTGGATGTTTTTTTTTTGGATGTGCTTCTGGGTTGCATGTGGCTGGGGTGGAGTAGTGTGGTTAGTGTGTGTGTTGCTTGAATGCGTTGTCGTATATGTACGTCAGTGAAGTGCATTGTGACATATCTATGAGTGTTGACAGTGTGTATCATGTTCCGTGCATGCTGGTCTGGTGCGTGTTGGCCCCATGTTTGTTAAAGTGCATATTCGTCGTCTCATGTTGGCCTCTTGGGTGTAGGTAGATGTTGGTTTTGGTGTGGATATATACACATATACGTGTGTGTGTGTGTGTGTGTGTGTGTGTGTACACATAGTTTAGGAGGCCGTTAACCCCCCGTGTCTAAGATGAGTAGGAAGGCTCTCAGTCCTACCTCCTCCGCCAGAAGGGCGTCATTGGTGTGGTAGCTGTTGCTTGGTCGTGTTGTTGACTTCCTCTGCTTTGGGTAGCGAGGGATGTGAGAGGTCTGGGCTCAGAATGTTCTACTTAATGACCCTGTGTTGTTATCATGTTCTTTGTCCCCAAGCCGAGGTGGGCGCAGGCAGTTAGCTTCTCTGGTTCTGATTGGTGGAGATGTATTGCCGACTCCAATCCTGCTTGGCGTGTCCCTCCCTCCCGTTTCTGGGTACACGCTGTCTCATGACTCAGTCATGGTCTATGGGCCAAACTTGTACTACAGGTACTACAGGTATCCTTCTGTACCTGGGGAAGTTTTCAAGGTCGGGGTCAAAGGTTAAGGTCACAGAGTCTTGTGTACTGAAATCCCGTTAAATGCTTGTGTAAACACTTGTTACTTTATGACTGGATTGTTCAATGGAGTTTGTACTTGTGCAAGAGATATTATAAACAAAATCCAACTCCCCAGTAGCTTCTGCAGGTCAAGGGTCAAAGGTGAAGGTCACAAGAAGACATACATCTAAGAAGGGTAACGAGTCATGTAATAAGACGTAGAAATTTTACATACGTATTTTATTGCTTACTTAATTTTACCCATGTAGTAGCAAGTAGAAATTTTCAGGCATATTCTACTATTTACTTACATACCCAGTTATTCTATTTTCAGTTTCTCTGCTTTTATCTGGGAGTAGATTTTAAATCCTTATGTGACATATCATTCGAGTCTTGCTTTCCGTTCTTTGATTGGTTCAATTTATTAAGAATCATTCCAAGAATTGTGGATGCTTCAGGGTTTTTAAGATATGCCTTTGTGTCTCAATGAAAACTTAAGGTTTTTCATAACTGCATTGGGTTTTGCGCAGCCATTGGGTTTTGCACAGCCATTGGGTTTTGCACAGCCATTGGGTTTTGCACAGTCATTGGGTGTTGCGCAGCCATTGGGTTTTGCACAGCCATTGGGTTTTGCACAGCCATTGGGTTTTGCACAGCCATTGGGTTTTGCACAGTCATTGGGTGTTGCGCAGCCATTGGGTTTTGCACAGTCATTGGGTTTTGCACAGCCATTGGGTTTTGCACAGCCATTGGGTTTTGCACAGCCATTGGGTTTTGCACAGCCACTGGGTTTTGCACAGCCATTGGGTTTTGCACAGCCATTGGGTTTTGCACAGCCATTGGGTTTTGCACAGCCATTGGGTTTTGCACAGCCATTGGGTTTTGCACAGCCATTGGGTTTTGCGCAGCCATTGGGTTTTGCGCAGCCATTGAACATTAGATAAGAAGTATCAATATAATTCGTACATCCTTATCTAATTGTTAAGAATTATCGCTCTGTATGTGTATGATCAGCTCGTGGGTTGGGTGAGGTTTGAGTCCAAATCATACGGGAGAGGTTGGCACACGTGTGTACGCGTGTTCATTGATAAGGTTTTGATAACTCGTATGTCCCCATCCTCTACAGCAGAAATAGAAAATTATATAAAAAGTTTTAATCTGATTTATTTAAAGTTTTAGTTTGTGTCACAACTGATGGAGAAACTTTTTATCCCGTGAGAAAAGAAACGCGAATCATGACAGAATCTTATTTCAAACTGGTGTTTCTTCATGTGAAACTTGGTTTCCCTTCTGTGTCCCCCCAGCGTGGATGTGGTGAGGTTTCCCCCAGTGAGGTTACCTCCCGTGTGTCTGCAATGACCCCGTGGTTGGTGGAGAGGTTACCCCCCCAAAGTGCCCGTATTGACCCCGTGGCTGGTGGAGAGGTTACCCCCCCAAAGTGCCCGTATTGACCCCGTGGTTGACGGAGAGGTCACCCTACGTGTGCCCGTACTGACCCCGTGTTTGATGGAATCGAGTTGATGGTCGCTGGTGACGGGTTGAAGGGCGGAGTTGAATAAGACGCTGGTTGGAAGGGGGCGGTTGAGTGAGAAAAGGGTGGAGTTGAGTGAGAAGGTGAGTTGAATGGGGTAGTTGAGGGAGAGGGTTAGTTGAAGGGTGGAGTTGAGGGAGAAGGTGAGTTGAATGGGGTAGTTGAGGGAGAGGGTTAGTTTAAGGTTGGAGTTGAGGGCGAGGATGAGTTGAAGTGAGGCACTGAGTGAGAAGCTGAGTTGTTGAAGGGTTGAGTGAGAGAGTGAGAGTTAAGTGAGCGTGTGAGTGGAAGGGAGTGTTTGCTCCATCGTTTTGGGGATGGTGACTCCCTCATTGTACGAGAGGTGAGGGCATAGACGATGGTCCTCAACTGTATGCTTAACCTCTCAACCTCTGTTAACCTGGAGATTAACACAGGCTGGTCCTATTGGCTGGTGCTCCTACACCGGGCTATGTGTCGCCCGCGCGGCACACGTCCCCCCGACCCATGAATTTAACATATGTTAACCTCTACTACACTGGTGTGTTTTAACCCCTTGTGTACACTGGTGTGAGCCTTGAGCACGACGGTGCCGCCCTTTGGCTAAGATAAGCCTGGTCCATGAGGGTCAGGTTAGATGCCAGGCCGACATACCCAGCGGAGATAAACAGGTAAATATTCTATCAGTTTCTTAGCCTAAACTGCCGAATGGGTCGTTCATGTCAGTCTTGTTCTGTGCTTGAAGAAATGCACAGATGGTGTGATCAAGCTGAGGTATATATGAGTAATCGTTCGTGATTCGTGGAGAGGAAGTAGTATTGTTCGTCCATTGGTGACAACAGATCAGATCGTTAGTAATGTTCATATGACGTGACTATTTGCTCTCTGTGGGAAAGTATGTTCATTGCCTCCTGACTTTCCACTGGTGTGATCAGTGAGGTGTATTATGGTCGTGTTGTTACCTGGTGTCCTGATGAAGGCGTCGTTGTAACACGGGTTCCTCAGCTTTGGGCTGTTGTGGGTGGGTGGTGAGGACTTGTAGTTTTTGGTCTAGTGGTTTTGGGTTGGTGGTGAGACAGGTGGTGAGGGTTGGTGGTGAGGACTGGTGGTGGTGGATGGGTGGAGAGGACTGGTGGTGGTGGATGGGTGGAGAGGACTGGTGGTGAGGGTTGGTGGTGAGGACTGGTGGTGAGGACTGATGGTGAGGGATGGTGGCATAGATTGGTGGGATCTCTCTTGTTACTGGCCTCCTCGTCGCTCCCCACACGGCCTTACTTTTGAAGGCGGTGTCTATCCTCCCAAGTCCTTGTATGTGTAGGCTGAGGAGGGGCTCGTCCCGATCGTGGGCTGGTAACTTTGGGTCACAGGGGCCTACCCGGCAGGTGGGCTGTGGGTGTGACCCTGATACCTGGGTCTCACTGCTACAACCCACACCGCCAGGGGGTCAGGAGAGGACCACTGTCCCTCAAGCCCTGGACTCAGCCTTACCTGTGCAGTTTATCACTGATGGAAGGCAGTTTATTCTTAGTGGGGCGTGAACTGGATTCATAGACTCGCCCATTCAATACTGACTCTACTGCAGAGGTTCAGGAAACACTATGATACTGAGAACACTCGAGTTAAGGAGTTGAGTTGACGTTGTGTTGCCGGGTCCAGATCGCTCCTTACTTGTTGTTCTTCCATTAGTGTTGTCTCGTCAGGTCGGGTTGTGTGTGTATGTTGCTGTCGACTGCCTCAAGACTTTGGCCCCCCAGGGTTTTTCTACGTCACTGTTATCTGGCCAGTTCCAGGTGTATACTGTTATCCTCCGCTGGTAAGATAACACCTCGGGTCAAGATATATCTCTCTCTTGGTGTTATCTCCACAACGTATTCTTTCGCCGCTGTTATCTTCCCCAGTCTGGTTGTGGTTCATTGTTTCTCCGGGGTTAAAGATAACGGCTGAAGACGTGTTATATTGTTACCTGAGCCGGGGAGAGGGAAGAGGGGGCGAACTTCTGGAACTCCTGACGCCGTCCTGGAACTCCAGGCGGGGGTGGGGGTGGGGGTGGGGGGCTGGGGGAATTCCTATCTGGGGGGGGGGTGGGGGATGCTGACGTCAGGCCGCTACTGTACACATCCTGACGCAAGTGTCTCGATTTATGTCTCTGTTGGGGTAGAGGAATGGAGGCATCCCGGCGCGTTTGTGTGCCGGCGGCTGCTGTCTCTCTCTCTCTCTCTCTCTCTCTCTCTCTCTCTCTCTCTCTCTCTCTCTCTCTCTCTCTTCTCATACCCACACACACACACACACACACACACTCACCCACACACACAAAGGAAGTCTTGCACACCGAACCCCTTAGATTTCTACGAGAGAGTAAGCTCTGTTTAAGACAAATGTGGAGACTTAGATGGACCGTCTGCATCTCGACTGCCAGAAAGCACTTGACACCGCCCCACACGAGAGGCTGGTAAAGAAAACTGGATCTTGAGATCAGAATAAGAGGCAGACTCCTGCGATGGAGCGAAGATTGCGGATAGCGGAAGGGCACAGATATCAGGGTAGCCTTGTCGAAAATGGGTTGAGGTCACCCGTGGCGACCGCGGGGATCTCTTTCGGGTTTTGGGGAGATCGCTTTTTCTGATGTATGTAAATGACTTGACAGGAGAATAGGATTTCTACCGGGATATGTTTGCTGATGATGCCGAAGTCATGAAGGAAATGGAGAGAAAAGAGGATTGCATCAGCCTGCAAGGGAACCTAGAAAAACTCCAAACTTGGTTTGATTCCAAACTTGGTCCAATACATGGCTGTTGAACTTCAACGTACATGATTGTAAAGACGATGGGTCATACTGGAAAAAGGCTTCATTATAGATATTATCCATCAGTAAATAATTTGCAGGAATCAATGTGCGAGAGAAAGATTTCAGAAAAGGCTTCGTTCTAGATTAAGAGAAGAGCAGAAACAACTGTCGGTTGTGATATCTCTTTCTTTCCTTACACCTCTAAGCTTTGGAACTGCCTATCTTCTCATGTCTCTCCCAACAGACACGACCAGACCATTCTATATAGAGTAGGCTAGATCCATCTCTGTCTCCGAAACTCACATTATTTTTTTTGTCCCTTTATTTATTTATTTATTCATATCGGCAGAACTTTCCGTATTTAATTTAAGGTCTGGCGTGGTGCGCCAGCCTTGTCCCCTGGTTCTGGAGTTCTTCCGCCTCGGGAAAGTAATGTGACCAGGTTCGACTCCCAAAACAAATATTTCTCATCACGCATGAACAAGAAGACATAGAGTATTTGTTTGGTACCAATATAGCGAAATGTTTGGTACCAATATAGCGAAATGTTTGGTACCAATATAGCGAAATGTTTGGTGCCAAATAGCGAAATGTTTGGTGCTAATATAGCGAAATGTTTGGTGCCAATATAGCGAAATGTTTGGTACCAATATAGCGAAATGTTTGGTACCAATATAGCGAAATGTTTGGTGCCAATATAGCGAAATGTTTGGTACCAATATAGCGAAATGTTTGGTGCCAATATAGCGAAATGTTTGGTACCAATATAGCGAAATGTTTGGTGCCAATATAGCGAAATGTTTGGTGCCAATATAGCGAAATGTTTGGTGCCAATATAGCGAAATGTTTGGTGCCAATATAGCGAACGGTATTTTTGTAAAATTGGGAAAAGTGAAATTCAATAAAGTGACCATGTGTAAGTACATTTGGGGTGTACATTTGTGCCGTGTGCAAGTACATTTTGGGTGTACATTTGTGCCGCGGGTTTAGGAGACTTTTCCATTTTGCTGTTATGTAACATCACCACAGTAATACAGTACAGTACTATTCTGTAGTGCGACAGTTTATACAGAAATACAGTACTATAGTGTGACAGTTTATACAATAATACAGTAGTGTAGTGTAACAGTTTATACAGTAATACAGCACTGTAGTGTGACACTTTATACAGAAATACACCTCTGTAGTGTGACAGTTTATAGAGTAATACAGTACTGTAATGCGACAATTTATACAGAATTACAGTTGTGTAGTGTGACAGTTTATACAATGATACAGTAATGTAGTGTGACAGTTTATACAGTAATACAGTACTGTAGTGTGACAGTTTATACAATGATACATTACTGTAATGTGACAGTTTATACAGTAATATAGTACTGTAGTGTGACAGTTTATACAGTGATACAGTACTGTAATGTGACAATTTATGCAATAATGCGGTACTGTAGTGTGACAGTTTATACAATGATACTGTTCTATAGTGTGACAGTTTATACAATGATACAGTACTGTAGTGTGACAGTTTATACAGTAATACAGTACTGTAGTGTGACAGTTTATACAATAATACAGTACTGTAGTGTGACAGTTTAAACAATAATCCAGTACTGTAGTGTGACAGTTTATACAATAATACAGTACTGTAGTGTG
>NC_092280.1:3938800-3976300 GCF_036320965.1 Panulirus ornatus | reverse complement strand
GGTGCGTTGTGATGATGTGGTGTATTGCTGTTGATGTGCTGTGATGAGTGGTCTTGATGATGGTGATGATGTGTCTCGGTTGATGAGTGTATGGTCTGTTGATGATCTGATGATGTGGTCGTTGATGATGCTTTTGATGATGTGTCTTTGATGATGCTGGCTGTTGATGATGTCTGTTGATAGCGTCTGTTGATGATGCGTCTTGATGATCTTTGATGATTGGTCTGTTGATGATGTGTCTGTTGATGATCGTCTTGATGTGCTGTTGAAGATAACTCTGTATATCACGATTAATTCTTTATATCGTCTGTGAGTCTGACGGAGGTAATAAAGATCCTAGCGAGATAACGAAAGATAACACCGTGTGGCTATAGTAACTTCATGATAACACTTTGATTCTGTCATCATTACTCCATGACTTTGTAAGATAACTCATGGGATATCCATACGATAACATTGTGACGCCCTGCGGAGGATAACACCTAAGGGTAAAGGTTTGATGGAGTGTATACAAGGTTATGTGACGGGGCAACACTGAGTGTGACGTTCCCGCCCCGTCACACACACACACACACACACACACACATACACACACACACACACACACTGGAGTGTATGGACAGCACTGTATTCTGTCCATCACTGTGTTGTGACTAGTGTTACATAATCTGGATTTGTGTGTTACGTCTCTAACGTTGTATTGTCTCTTGTGTTACAGGTAAAGGTGTTGCAGTACCGGTGAGCACACACGACACGGCTCCCCCCCCCCCCTTCCTCCCCACTACGTAACGCCCCAACCAAGTGAGTACCTAAGAATTCTCCCCACCTCATCCTCCTCCCCTTAATTACTTACCCCCCCCTCTGAACCACTTCAAGAAAACAAGACCAAAAGATTAAAAATCACCTTTTCTTTATCATTTGATAATCAACTTATAATTTAATTAACTCAAGTTTCACATCACTGGGATTGTTTGCTTGTAAATGGAATGTAAATATTGTCCACTTTTTTGATATTACCTGAATTTTGTGGCCTCTCGAGTGGACGTAACATGATTTTCATATGTTTAATTCGGTGATCGTGTTGAATATGAGGAAGCTGGTGGTGGTAATTACATGTCTGGTGTGGTAGTGAGGTAGTACACAGGTCTGGTGTGGTAGTGAGGGAAGGTACATGTCTGGTGTGGTAGTGAGGGAAGGTACATGTCTGGTGTGGTAGTGAGGTAGTACACAGGTCTGGTGTGGTAGTGAGGGAAGGTACATGTCTGGTGTGGTAGTGAGGGAAGGTACATGTCTGGTGTGGTAGTGAGGGAAGGTACATGTCTGGTGTGGTTGTGAGGGAAGGTACATGTCTGGTGTGGTAGTGAGGGAAGGTACATGTCTGGTGTGGTAGTGGGGGAAGGTCCATGTCTGGTGTGGTAGTGAGGGAAGGTACATGTCTGGTGTAGTAGTGAGGTAGTACACAGGTCTGGTGTGGTAGTGAGGGAAGGTCCATGTCTGGTGTGGTAGTGAGGTAGTACACAGGTCTGGTGTGGTAGTGAGGGAAGGTCCATGTCTGGTGTGGTAGTGAGGTAGTACACAGGTCTGGTGTGGTAGTGAGGGAAGGTACATGTCTGGTGTGGTAGTGAGGGAAGGTACATGTCTGGTTTGGTGGTGAGGGAAGGTACATGTCTGGTGTGGTTGTGAGGGAAGGTCCATGTCTGGTGTGGTAGTGAGGGAAGGTCCATGTCTGGTGTGGTAGTGAGGTAGTACACAGGTCTGGTGTGGTAGTGAGGGAAGGTCCATGTCTGGTGTGGTAGTGAGGTTGTACACATGTCTGGTGTGGTAGTGAGGGAAGGTACATGTCTGGTGTGGTAGTGAGGTAGTACACAGGTCTGGTGTGGTAGTGAGGGAAGGTACATGTCTGGTGTGGTAGTGAGGTAGTACACAGGTCTGGTGTGGTAGTGAGGTAGTACACATGTCTGGTGTGGTAGTGAGGGAAGGTACATGTCTGGTGTGGTAGTGAGGTAGTACACAGGTCTGGTGTGGTAGTGAGGTAGTACACATGTCTGGTGTGGTAGTGAGGTAGTACACAGGTCTGGTGTGGTAATGAGGGAAGGTACATGTCTGGTGTGGTAGTGAGGTAGTACACAGGTCTGGTGTGGTAGTGAGGGAAGGTACATGTCTGGTGTGGTAGTGAGGGAAGGTACATGTCTGGTGTGGTTGTGAGGGAAGGTACATGTCTGGTGTGGTGGTGAGGGAAGGTACATGTCAGGTGTGGTAGTGAGGGAAGGTACATGTCTGGTGTGGTAGTGAGGGAAGGTCCATGTCTGGTGTGGTAGTGAGGGAAGGTCCATGTCTGGTGTGGTAGTGAGGGAAGGTACATGTCTGGTTTGGTGGTGAGGGAAGGTACATGTCAGGTGTGGTGGTGAGGGAAGGTACATGTCTGGTGTGGTAGTGAGGGAAGGTATATGTCAGGTGTGGTAGTGAGGGAAGGTATATGTCTGGTGTGGTAGTGAGGGAAGGTACATGTCTGGTGTGGTAGTGAGGGAAGGTACATGTCTGGTTTGGTGGAGCGGTAATACACTGGAGTTCCTGTAGCTGGAACACACGTGTGGTACAGCTTGTGAACGGCCTGGGTAGCCACCTGGAGGAGTGTGTACGGTGCGTGTTGTTGTCCGGGGCTAGTGTAGGGGGTGTGACGCCCCCGTAACGAATGTGGCGTCACGTGTAACGTAAGGAGTAACGTCCAGTACAATTGCAACTTTAATTTTGATGTGTTGACACATTAGCACGTTAGGGCTGGTCCCTGAGGTAGGTCATATGGTTGGTCTGTCTGTATGGAACGGGTGGTCATCTTTGGTCTGGTCCCTCAGGGTAGGTGTTCTGGCCAGTCAGGGTCAGGGGTAGCCTACGTGGGGCTGGTCCCTGAGGGGAATGCACATCTCTGATCCTCGTCGTAAACAAAGGGACAGTGTGGAACGGCACGGGACTCATCCTCACGTTTCCCGACGGAATGAATAAGGTTCCATTTGATCTTTATTTTATGGAGGTGTTTTTCATCAGTTTACAAAGGAAAGACATTGTTTTTTATGGAATATTTATGCCTTTCATGCGCTCTAAGGGGTTCTTAAATAGTGGCTGATTTACGTTCATGTCTGACCAATCTGGTTGATTTCCTTGACGATATGATCAGCGTGTATGATGAAAGTATAGAGATTAATGTCATTTGTTTCGATTTTCGTAAAGCATTTGATGGAGTCACGCACCCAAGGGTAATAGCCAAACTCAGGTTGTAAGGTACAGATGAGGTTGTAGTTCAGTATATATAGAATATTCCATTACTGTAAACAAAGGGTATTGGTTGATGGTCACGCCTCCAAATGTATAGACGTGACAAGTGGCGTGCTACAAGGATCAGTCTTTGGGGCACATCACTTTCTGACATGTATCAACATGGGTGATGACATGTTTTTGTAAGACTTTGAAATTCGCAGACGTTGATAGAAAGAGTGAGTCTGTACAAGTATCTAGGTTTTATCATATATGACCAGTTCAGGGGTGATGCAAAGACTGACATGGTGTATAAGACATGTAATCAAAGATTACACTTTGTACGTATCTTGAATAGACTACATATAGACTATGCAATAATTAATCTTTTCTATAGGTCAAGTATAGAGTCAATATTATGTTTTTCAATTACCGCCTGGTATGGCAAGCGAAACAACAAAGATAAACTTGATAAAACTGTTAAGAAAGCTAGAAAAAAGTGTGCCAACACTACAACATTCGATATGGTGTATCAGGAATGGGCAGCGAAGCAGGAGAGGATCATGCAAGATAGAACCGATCATCTTCTACACCATGACTATATAGTTCTAAGTCAGGAAGCAGACTGTCTCTACCTACACAGCTCACACATAGAGTCAGGAAATTATTTGCACCATAGACCATTCTATTGTTTAACCATCTCAAGACGCTGTCACTCCCCCTCTGTGATGTACGTAGTTTCTGAGTGCAATAGATGATCCTTTATGTGATATTTCATGTGGTACTTTTATGTGATATTTTATGCGGTACTTTTCTGTGATATTTTATGCGGTACTTTTATGTGATATTTTATTGCGGTACTTTTATGTGATATTTAATGTGGTACTTTTATGTGATATTTTATGCGGTACTTTTATGTGATATTTTATGTGGTACTTTTATGTGATATTCTATGGGTATTTCTATGTGATATTTTATCATTCTATTTCATAATTCTTATACTTCTTAACTTTAAATTGAGCTTCAAAGCCATAAAGAATTTCAATCTTGCATCATGTATGGAATTTGACAGTAAAGATATCTTATCTCGTCTTATAAGCTAGAAGATAAGGCTACAACAGAAAATAAACACTAATAGTTGACACAGACCGAATCATAGACTTGGACCTCTCTTGTGGAGAAAGTAAATTTTGATGCGGGAAAAGTGCAAAGTCTTGCACATGAGTCGTAAAAACGAGGAGGCAATCTGCAGTACGGAAGAATAGAGAGACGCGATATTCTTCGATGAAATGAATCAAAGTAAACATGGCGGAGAGACAGTTAAAAGAAAAGGAGTCGAACGACAATTCTGGGATTCGTAGGTACAGCATTTAAATGTAATTCTTTTTTTAAAAACTAGTGTTCACTATTTACTATACACTGGAGTGCCCCCACCTTGAAAACAGGAGTCCTATTAGGGTTATCCCACTTGAAAAAAAAGAAGGAGAGAGTAAGTGGAGTGCAGTGGCAAGCTACCAAGATGACTCCCAGACTGAGAAACAAATCCTACACAAGCTGGTTCGACGATTTAGACTTAGTCAGATTAGAAGAGAGAAGGTTGAAGGGTGATTTGAGTATAGCTATTTGAAAGTAACAAGGGTTTCTGCCACTCTTAGTCTAAGGAGTTATTTAACGCTAAATTAATCTGATTCCAGTGGTAGAAAATGAACACATATCCTTAGGCGAACGTTCTACTTAGATATAGATAAGGGAGCGTTCTACTTCGATAGCTATAGATAGGTGGATTAGATGTAGATATAGCTGAATGCCCTGGCATCATTACTCTATCCATTCCTCGAGTCAAGGATAAACTTGGTGGCGACGTCGGCAAGCAGTTAGGTAAGGATGGGCCACCATTAACCTCCCCCCCCCCCCTCCCTCCCCCCTCCCCCCCTCCCCCCCTGCTCATGGAAAGGTCCTGCCGAGATGAAAGGACTCCCGCTGACGTCATCGGTGACGTCACTGGCCCAGGCTGCCTTGAGCTGGCCCGGGTGGCAGTGTTGTAAGTTAGGTTGCTAATGGTCGGGACTGGGCGCCCTCCCTCCCAACCACCCGCCCGCCCGCCCGCGCGCCGCCCACCTCCCTCGCTCTCCCTGCGGAGGTATAATACTCCTCCTTCAGCTTTTGGTCTCTCTCCCTCACGTAGGAGAAGTGTTTACTTCAAAGGACATACAAAAAGAGGCGGTCAAAAACAAGGGGTAAATGCTTTCCATATGCAAGAATTGACTTGGTCCATGTTTGGAGGAGGGGATGGACCACGATGGTACACCACCTGGTGATCCCCCCTCCCCCTGCACGGTGCAACGGGGGAGGTGGACCGTTAATGGCCAGGTTCAAGGTCAGGTCAGCAAGAAAGTCATGCTGTCGTGGTCAAGTTGACGGGATGGCGTGTATGTTACACACACACACACACACACACACACACACACACACACACACACACACACACACACACACACACACACACTCAGTGAGCATTGAGCGCGCACACACACACACACACACACACACACACACACGCACTCAGTAAGCATTGACCTGAGACACAGACACTCAGTGAGCATTGAGCAGAGTTATACTAGGTGGGACGAGTTTAACGACACTTCGGGAAGGTATGATGGTTAACGTCAGCTTCTACAGGTTTAACGAGAGGTTAACGAAGACGTTCGTGGCGCCGTTCGTGGCGTGTCCTCGGTGGAGGAGAGCCTCCAAATCACCTCCCAGGACAAGGATTGGCTCCTATGCCGGGTCCTGGGCCACACTATACTCTGGGGGTCGAACCCCCGTCCTGCCAGCTGCCCTGGCGGATCCCCAGCCACCCCATGTTCCAGGGGGTCGAACCCCGTCCTGCCAGCTGCCCTGGCGGATCCCCAGCCACCCTATGTTCCAGGGGGTCGAACCCCGTCCTGCCAGCTGCCCTGGCGGATCCCCAGCCACCCCATGTTCCAGGGGGTCGAACCCCCGTCCTGCCAGCTGCCCTGGCGGATCCCCAGCCACCCTATGTTCCAGGGGGGATCGAACCCAGCTCGGCCATGCCCTACGTTCCACAACCTAGAGGTTGACCTCCAAGGGTGGAGTGGGACCAGTCTGCCGCGCCCCTCGAGTGAGGCCCAGGGCTGCCCTGACCCAAGGCCCACACCATCCTGTCCACCACACTCCTCCCACACCTGCCCTGCACGCAATTCTCTTCCCGTTATCCTCCCCGTTATTCTCGCCGTTATCCTCCCCTTTATCCTCCCCGTTATCCCCTCGTTATCTTCCCCGTTATCTTCCACGTTATCCTCTCCGTTATCCTCTCCGTTATCCTCCCCGTTATCCTCCCCGTTATCCTCCCCGTTATCCTCCCCGTTATCCTCCCCGTTATCCTCCCCGTTATCCACCCCGTTATCGTCCCCGTTATCCTTCACGTTATCCTCACCATTATCCACCCCGTTATCCTCCCCGTTATCCACCCCGTTATCCTCCCCGTTATCCTCCCCGTTATCCTCTCCGTTATCCTCCCCGTTATCCTCTCCGTTATCCTCCCCGTTATCCTCCCCGTTATCCTCCCCGTTATCCTTCCCGTTATCCACCCCGTTATCCTTCCCGTTATCCACCCCGTTATCCTCCCCGTTATCCTTCCCGTTATCCACCCCGTTATCCTCCCCGTTATCCTCCCCGTTATCCTTCCCGTTATCCTTCCCGTTATCCTTCCCGTTATCCTTCCCGTTATCCTCCCCGTTATCCTCCCCGTTATCCTTCCCGTTATCCTTCCCGTTATCCTCCCCGTTATCCTTCCCGTTATCCACCCCGTTATCCTCCCCGTTATCCTTCCCGTTATCCACCCCGTTATCCACCCCGTTATCCACCCCGTTATCCTCCCCGTTATCCTTCCCGTTATCCACCCCGTTATCCTCCCCGTTATCCTCCCCGTTATCCTTCCCGTTATCCACCCCGTTATCCACCCCGTTATCCTTCCCGTTATCCTTCCCGTTATCCACCCCGTTATCCTCCCCGTTATCCTTCCCGTTATCCACCCCGTTATCCTCCCCGTTATCCTCCCCGTTATCCTCCCCGTTATCCTTCCCGTTATCCACCCCGTTATCCACCCCGTTATCCTTCCCGTTATCCTCCCCGTTATCCTCCCCGTTATCCACCCCGTTATCCTTCCCGTTATCCACCCCGTTATCCTCCCCGTTATCCTTCCCGTTATCCTCCCCGTTATCCTTCCCGTTATCCACCCCGTTATCCTTCCCGTTATCCACCCCGTTATCCTCCCCGTTATCCTCCCCGTTATCCTTCCCGTTATCCACCCCGTTATCCTTCCCGTTATCCACCCCGTTATCCACCCCGTTATCCTCCCCGTTATCCACCCCGTTATCCTTCCCGTTATCCACCCCGTTATCCTCCCCGTTATCCACCCCGTTATCCTTCCCGTTATCCACCCCGTTATCCACCCCGCTATCCTCCCCGTTATCCTCCCCGTTATCCTCCCCGTTATCCTCCCCGTTATCCTCCCCGTTATCCACCCCGTTATCCTCCCGTTATCCTCCCCGTTATCCTCCCCACCACACTGACCATAGACTCTGAGAGAGTTTGAGGGAATCTAAAGGGATGAAGGTATAATAAAGAGGGCTGAGAGAGGGGTAGGGAGCGGGGGAGAGGGAAGAGTATGACTGGGTGGGGAGAAAGAGAGGAGGGGGGGGACCCAAAGAAGTGGGTCACTTGAGAGAGAGAGAGAGAGAGAGAGAGAGAGAGAGAGAGAGAGAGAGAGAGAGAGAGAGAGAGAGAGAGAGAGAGAGTCCAAGATAAGAGCAAGAGAAGGTCATGGAGGGATATGGAAGGATAGATAAGCAGAATAGTTCAGATAACGTTGATAAGACTAGCAGATGATAACAGATAAAGGAAGACGAAGTGGGAAGATCAGAAATGGTGACCACTGCACCACAGGAGTGAGTCCTCTTATGTCAGAATGTAGGAGGGAATAAATACATTTATCTTCCTTTAATAACGTCAATAAAGAAGATGTGGATGGTACTGGCGGTAGGATAGATGACGTCATAGGGATAGACGGATAGTTTTGGTCAAGGGTAGTTAAGTGTCTTGAACAGACGCCCAAATGGCAGTAGGTTGTGAAAGACAGGTCGTCTGGGCTACTGCAGTGAGGGTGTGTTCGTACAGACAAATACTGACACATATGTACAGACACAGAACACATACACACACGTATACAGACACAGAACACACATATACAGACACAGAACACATATGCACACACATATACAGACACAGAACACATATACACACACATACACAGACACAGAACACATATGCACACACATATACAGACACAGAACACATATACACACATATACAGACACAGAACACATATACATACACATATACAGACACAGAAGCCATACACACACATATGTACAGACACAGAACACATACACACACACATAACAGACACAGAACACATATACACACACATATACACACACAGAACACATACACTCACATATACAGACACAAAACACACATACACACATATACAGACACAAAACACATATACACACACACATACAGACATAGAACACACATACACAGATACAGAGCACATATACATAGATACAGAACATATACACAGACACAGCTTAAGATACATGTACAGACACATGCTAACAGACATACACAGACACATAACACACATACACAGACACAGGGTCACACATATACACAGACACAGAACATACATACACAGGCACATACTGACACAAATACACAGACAAAGAACACACATATACAGACACATACTGACACAAATACACAGACACTGTACACACATATACAGACTCATACTAACACAAATACACAGACACATGCTAACCTCCTAAAGTGTACGATATAAGCTTAGTGGGACTGTGATAGAAACACACACACACACACACACACACACACACACACACACACACACACACACACACACACACACACACACAGACGATGTATGACGATAGGAGAAACAGAGGAAATTAAAAAGGTTGATGGAGAAGGGAGATGTGACTCCCATCTGATGGTCAGCCACTGGGATGGAGGGGGCTGGGCGATGAGCTGTGGTGCACGTGAGAGATGGTTGGGGGAGATAGCCAGAGATGGACGCGCGACACAGACATGGATAAACTGGAGTTATGGAGAGATAACGTTGCTAGAGCCGGGTTATTTGACAGATAAAGGTGAGGGGTACCCATTGCTGCCTCTACCACTGGCAGGGTGAGGGCCCAGGGATGTCTCTACCACTGGCAGGGTGAGGGCCCAGGGATGTCTCTACCACTGGCAGGGTGAGGGCCCAGGGATGTCTCTACCACTGGCAGGGTGAGGGCCCAGGGCTGCCTCTACCACTGGCAGGGTGAGGACCCGGAGCTGCCTCGCCTCCAACACCGAGATAGATAGATAGATAGATAGGTATATATATATATATATATATATATATATATATATATATATATATATATATATATATATATATATATATATATATTGATAGATAGATAGATAGATAGAGAGAGAGAGAGAGAGAGAGAGAGAGAGAGAGAGAGAGAGAGAGAGACCACAGGAAAATCGTGGCAGCAGAGCACTACCGGACTCTACCCATCCCCATCCTCCCCATTCCCTCCCAACAGGGTCAGCCGGCGACTCGCCTGAACACGGCAAAAATTCCCACCCCCCCCATGGCAAAAAATCCCCCCCTCTCCCCACACTCTCTCCACACTCTCCCCACACTACACTCTCCCCACACTCTCCCCACACTCTCCCCACACTACGCTCACTAACTACTCACGGATAATCACCTATGGCCCAGATGATCCTTCTGGCCAACAGCGACACACAGTTTTAATTTATTTCTCAACAGTTTAGCGCGAGAATGACAGCATTTGGCCCAACCCAGATGAATTATAATCCATCAAATTTAGAATAATGTAACGTTGTCATGTTCGACCAATGGCTTAATCTCAATCCCACAATGTACTAATCTCACATATTAACAACTCTAATGATACAGTATATATATATATATATATATATATATATATATATATATATATATATATATATATATATATATATATATATATATGTAATATGTACGGTACGACCCTTGAGCACGACGGTACGACCTTTGAGGGCGACAGTTCGACCTTTGAGGGCGACGGTACGATCCTTGAGCACGATGGTACGACCCTTGAGGGCGACAGTTCGACCCTTGAGGGCGACGGTACGACAGTTGGGCGCGACGGTACGACCGTTGAGCGCGACGGTACGACACTTGAGTACGTCGGTACGACCCATGAGGGTGACGGTACGACCCTCGAGAGCGACGGTACGACCCTTGAGGGCGAAGAAGGTACGACTCTTTAGCACGGAGGTACGAACTATTGACTCTAGACCTGACTCTTAAAGGTTAGGTCAAATACCTTGGTCATCATATCCAGCATAAAACACACACACACACACACACACACACACACACACACACACACACACACACACACACACTCCCTGTTGATGTTATCTTCAAAAATCACCTTCAGAACTCGCTCTGATTTGACCTCTCTCGACTGTCTTACCTCAAATTAAACCCTAAATCTAAACAAAAATATAGATTATAGAAAATCCCCAAATTACCAAAAGCATAGAATATAGAGTGACGAAAATATTGTTCATGTTTTTGACCTGGTTGGCTGCATCTGCATGGACGAGGGTGGCATCGAAACCTACAAGGGTGGAACCAGCCCGTCTGTGGCGTGTGGCGTGAAAAAGTCTACGGTGTTTGCTACCCAGGGTTAAGTACCTCGGGTGGGCCGGGCCCGGGGGCTGTGGTGGTGGTGTGTGTGTTTGTGTGTGTGGTAAGCAGCTGCGGCCGTCATTACCGGAGACCTATGTATGGTTGTCGCCTCTATAGTCTCCTGAGTCTCACTTGCATGTTACTGTGTTGCCTACAAAGCCGTCCACGAGATGTGACGGGGTTAAATGTGGGTCTGGCCTAGTGACGAGGTCCTGATATTGTAGGTGAACTGAAGGCTATGTTGCTCCTTCGTTGATGTGTCGAATTATACATAAGTTGAGGTTGATGTGATGAGTTGTGTGTCCTCTCTCTCTCTCTCTCTCTCTCTCTCTCTCTCTCTCTCTCTCTCTCTCTCTCTCTCTCTCTCTCTCTCTCTCTTACTCTATCTCTATCGCTTCTCTTCTTTTCTTTTCTCCTCTTCTCTTCCCTTCGCTTCTCTCCTCTCCTCTCCTCTCCTCTCATCTCATCTTCTCTTCTCTTCTCTTCTCTTCTCTTCTCTTCTCTCCCTCTCTCTCTCTCTCTCTCTCTCTCTCTCTCTCTCTCTCTCTCTCTCTCTCTCTCTCTCTCTCCTATTCTTCCACTGCTTTTAAGGGGACTGTACATTTTTTTTCCTCGCTCGGACTATGGGTCTGTGTGGTCTCTGTGTGGTCTATGTGACTCTCTTGTCTCCCACAAGCCAGTCAGTTCTTGCCCTTCATTATCTGAGCCTTGCCCTTTGTTCTACGCCTTATCTTATCATTCATATCTGCACCGCTGCATTGATTTCTTAATCACCATTTAGTAAAGAGTCATTCCTAGTGGAAGAGAGAGACCACGTCTCATGGTGGTTTGAGGTAAGACGAGCCGAGGGGCGTCTGAACTACAGGGTAGGTCTGTAGGTGGAGTTAGGGCCCGACACTAGCAAAGGCCATGGTGTTCTATCACAGGATGTGCTCGTGTGGTGTGGCTTCTGCAGGAGTGGTTGTGTGGCTGGTTGTAGGTTGTCATGCTCCTGCAGGAGGAGTTGTGCTGTACTTCAGGAGGTAGGGTACAGCCCGGAGAGCCCGCCTCGCCCGGGGTCAATACGTCGGAGGCCCCGCCCGCCCGCCCGCCCGCCCGCCCCCAAACCGCCCCCACCCCCCCATGCCAGCCACCCACCCAGCCACCCAGCCAGGCAGGCACGGGTACAATGTCCTAAAGTACGAAATCCAGAGATGCTGTTTGCTGTCCACAAACCCTGATCTCCCCCTCACAACCGGCCCTAACCAGCCTTACATCCTGGCCCCTGACCAGCCTCACATCCCGGCCCCTAACCAGCCCCACATACCGGCCCCTGACCAGCCTCACATCCCGGCCCCTGACCAGCCTCACATACCCGCCCCTAACCAGCCTCACATCCCGGCCCCTGACCAGCCTCACATACCGGCCCCGACCAGCCCCACATACCGGCCCCTGACCAGCCTCACATACCGGCCCCTGACCAGCCTTACAGCTCAGCCCTGACCAGCCCCACATCAAGCCCTAGCCTGCCCTTCACCCAGCCCTAACCTGACCCTCACCCAGCCCTAGCCTGCCCTTCACTCAGCCCTAACCTGACCCTCACCCAGCCCTAACGTGGACATGATCCACTCCTCATCAGGGCTTCACCTCTCCCTGGTTTGTCCCTGATTCCTCTCCATCGCCCGTCTATATCACTGTCTTTAACCTGTCCTTTATGCAGCTCTGTCCCGTCTGTGATGAGTGTCTCTGTCACCCTCCCGTCCCTCTCCCATTGTTTTTGGTTCTCACTGTTACCACCTCTTCTGTCACTCTCACTTGCCCTCTTCCACTGTAGATGCAGTGTTACCACCTCTTCTGTCACTCTCACTTGCCCTCTTCCACTGTAGATGCAGTGTTACCACCCCTTCTGTCACTCTCACTTGCCCTCTTCCACTGTAGATGCAGTGTTACCACCTCTTGTGTCACTCTCACTTGCCCTCTTCCACTGTAGATGCAGTGTTACCACCCCTTGTGTCACTCTCCCTTCTCTCTCCCTCTCCCACTCTGGACCCAGTGTTACCCCCTCTTGTGTCACTCTCCCTTTGTGCCACTCTCCCTTTCCTCTCCCACCGTTGTTGTTGCACTGTTACAGCCATCTCTCTCTCTCTCTCTCTCTCTCTCTCTCTCTCTCTCTCTCTCTCTCTCTCTCTCTCTCTCTCTCTCTCTCTCTCTCTCTCTCTTTTACTCTCACCGTCTCTGGGTTCATTGATGGTTCCCTCACTCTTACCGCCTCTCCTTGTGTGTCCCCTGTTTCTCCTCTTCCACCTAACCCATTCTCTCCCACCCGTTCCATTGGTTAACCTCGTCCTCCTTCTCACCTTCTCCATCTCTTTCCCGTCTCTCTCTCTCTCTCTCTCTCTCTCTCTCTCTCTCTCTCTCTCTCTCTCTCTCTCTCTCTCTCTCTCTCTCTCCCTCCTTCTGTACGACCTGCCCCCCCCCCCTCTCTCTCTCTCTCTCTCTCTCTCTCTCTCTCTCTCTCTCTCTCTCTCTCTCTCTCTCTCTCTCTCTCTCTCTCTCTGCCGGGCTATCTCCTGCTTGCGCCCGCGCCTCTCTACTCTCTACCCTCCCCCCTCCTGCTCTCTTTCCACCTCCTCCTCCCCCGCCGCCCCACCATCGGCTGCCTGGGCCAGAAAGAGGTCAGCAGGCAAGCAGGCGGGCGGGCGGGCGAGCAGAAGCGACCCGGGATCCAACTGCCGGTTGGGCTGTCTGAGGGAGGCTGGGGACTTTGTGAGATGGGGGGTCGGTCGTGGGGGTCGTGAGGGGTCGTGAGGGTAGTAGGGAGGGAGGGGAGGAGCGGGATGGGAGTGTGTGTGGATGACAGTACTGTGTGAAAGCTGATGAAGCAATCAACTTGTACTGCTGTCGATGGTGGCCGGCAGGGAGGGAGTGAGGGAGGCGCTGCTGCTGCTGCTGCTCTCTCACCCCCCACACACCCCTCACACACCCCTCACACACCCCCCACACACACACCTCCCCTCACACACACACTTACCCCCCCACACACACACCCCACACACCCCTCACACACACACCTCCCCCCCTCACACACTTCCCCCCACACACACACACACCCACACACCCCTCACACACACACACACCTCCCCCCCTCACACACTTCCCCCCCACACACACACCCCCCCACACACCCCTCACACACACACCTCCCCCCCTCACACACTTCCCCCCCCACACACACACCCCCCCACACACCCTTCACACACACACACCTCCCCCCAACACACTTCCCCCCACACACACCCCCACACACCCATCCCCAGTGTCCTGTGAACTTTACAGTGGCTGCAGGGCCTCTGTGTGTGCTCCATAGCAGCCTGTATCCTGTAATTCCTCCCTAGCATCCTGTAGTCTGAACGTCCTAGCAATTCTATTGTCTGAACGTCCTAGCAATTCTATTGTCTGAACGTCCTAGCAATTCTATTGTCTGAACGTCCTAGCAATTCTATTGTCTGAACGTCCTAGCATCTTATAGTCTGTGCTTCCTAGGAATCCTATAGTCTGAACATCCTAGCAACCATATAGTCTGAACGTCCTAGCAATCCTATAATCTGTATATCCTAGTATCGTACAGCCTGTACATCCTAGGATCCTATAGTCTGTACATCCTAGGATCCTATAGTCTCTACGTCCTAGGATTCTATAGTCTGTACATCTTAGGATCCTATAGTCTGTGCATCCTAGGACCCTATAGTCTGTACATCCTAGGATCCTAGAGTCTGTACATCCTAGGATCCTAGAGTCTGTACATCCTAGGATCCTAGAGTCTGTACATCCTAGGATCCTAGAGTCTGTGCATCCTAGGATCCTTGAGTCTGTACATCCTAGGATTCTATAGTCTGTACATCCTAGGATCCTAGAGTCTGTACATCCTAGGATCCTAGAGTCTGTACATCCTAGGATCCTAGAGTCTGTACATCCTAGGATCCTAGAGTCTGTACATCCTAGGATCCTAGAGTCTGTACATCCTAGGATTCTATAGTTTCGGGTTACTCTATACACCTACTATACGAAGCTGGAAGTTCTATAGTCCAAGATATCGCTGTCTACCGTCCGTTACCTGCTGTGATGTAAGCTTCTAAACTGGACCTGGTACGTTAACCAGATAAGCTGTCAAACTGGCCCAGCACGTTGACCAGATAAGCTTCTAAACTGGCCCAGCACGTTGACCAGATAAGCTTCTAAACTGGACCTGGTACGTTGACCAGATAAGCTGTCAAACTGGCCCAGCACGTTGACCAGATAAGCTGTCAAACTGGCCCAGCACGTTGACCAGATAAGCTTCTAAACTGGCCCAGCACGTTGACCAGATAAGCTGTCAAACTGGCCCAGCACGTTGACCAGATGAGCGTGTAAACTGTTCTGGTACATTGACCAGATAAGCTGCTGTCAGACTGGCCCGGCACGTTAACCAGATAAGCTTATCTGGGTAGTTTGACCAGATAAGCTGTCAAACAGGGCCGGTACGTTTACCAATAAGCTTGTAAGCTGTCCCGTTACGTTGACCAGATAAGCTTGAAAGTTGTCCCGTTACGTTGACCAGATAAGCCGTCAAACAGGCCTGACACGTTACCTAAATAAGCTTTCAAACTGTGTTTGTTTATTGTAAATGTTGAATCTGTATCTTCTAATTTGGTTGACGTGGGACCTACAGGCGTGTGGGTTGACGTGGGACCTACAGGCGTGTGGGTTGACGTGGGACCTACAGGCGTGTGGGTTGACGTGGGACCTACAGGCGTGTGGGTTGACGGGGGACCTACAGGCGTGTGGGTTGACGGGGGACCCACGGGCGTGTGGGTTGACGGGGGACCTACAGGCGTGTGGGTTGACGTGGGACCCACGAGCGTGTGGGTTGACGGGGGACCTACAGGCGTGTGGGTTGACGGGGGACCCACGGGCATGTGGGTTGACGGGGGACCCACGGGCGTGTGGGTTGACGGGGGACCTACAGGCGTGTGGGTTGACGGGGGACCCACGGGCGTGTGGGTTGACGTGGGACCCACGGGCGTGTGGGTTGACGGGGGACCTACAGGCGTGTGGGTTGACAAGGGACCCACCCACCCACCCAGGGACCCACCCACACACCCACCCAGGGACCCACCCACACACCCACCCAGGGACCCACTCCTCCACCCTCCTCCACACCCATGACCCACCCACCCACCCACTCTCCTTCTCCTGTATAACACCACTTACCCGGATGTAACACCGGTACAACACCAGGATGTAACACCACTTAACACTGTGATACCAATACGTAACACCATCTATCCGGATGTAACACCAGGCCAACACCACTTCACAATATAACACAAGGAAGTAACACCACAAACTGTGGCTATCTATCCACAAACTGTGGCTATCTATCCACAAACTGTGGCTATCTATCCACCGTCTGTTATCTATCCTTGTTATCTTAAGATAACAGTATTAGCGAGGGTCGTCTCTTCCAAGATTTATCTGTCTATAATCCTGTCTATACGTTGATTGGGCCGTCCATTTGATAAGCTATCAGTTCGTCTGCTTCGTTATCTCTTCATTCATCCTATCTATTTCTCTTTACTTGTTTACAGAATGAATATTTTGATCATGTTTGTTTATGTTCTTGTTCTGCGTTCTCTTGTTTGTACTTAAATATTTGTGGTGTATTTTTTTTCCTTTTTTTTTTTTACATTTTTAACCGAATTATGTCGAAAGTGAATAGTATGTTTGTATGTTTGTATGTTTGTTTGTTTGTTTGTTTGTTTGTTTGTTTATTTGTTTGTTTGTTTGTTTGTTTGTTTGTGTGTGTGTGTGTGTGTGTGTGTGTGTGTGTGTGTGTGTGTGTGTGTGTGTGTGTGTATGTATGCTATACAAAATATGGAAAAAACTGCATTTTCTTTTTTTTTGTTTCGACAACCACTTAGCACTCTAGAACACTTAGAAACCGCCACTTAACACGTGCATCCGACTTAAACCCACAAACCATCACTTTACGTCTTAAGTATAAGACTACTTATGGCCAAGTAGAGACGCCTTGTATCGAGGTGCTACCAGTAGCTGCCTGGTCGCCACTTATACAGACCTTACACAACCTGGTAGACTCCTGGTCGCCACTTACACCGACCTAACACAACGTGGTACCTCTCTGGTCGCCACTTGCACCCACCCAACATACCCTGGTAGCTACCTGGTCGCCACTTACGCCGACTCAACACAACTTGGTAGCTACCTGGTCGCCACGTACACCGACCTAACACAACCTGGTAGCTCTATGGTCGCCACTTACGCTGACCCAACACCGCCTGGTAGCTTTCTGGTCGCCACGTACACCGACCTAACACAACCTGGTAGCTACCTGGTCGCCACTTCCTACCGACATAGAAGCTAATGTTACAGGCATAACACCCCCCTGGGGCCAGGCTAGCACCACTAACACGAACCTAGCAACCCCTGTGCTACTCCTTAACACCATTTAGGATCAAGAGGGCGAGGCATTAATCGGCCAGTGCCCTCTGGGTGTACGGGGCGAGGTGTAAGGAAGAGAGAGAGAGAGAGAGAGAGAGAGAGAGAGAGAGAGAGAGAGAGAGAGAGAGAGAGAGAGAGAGAGAGAGAGGTCTCCCGCTCTCCTAGGCCGTAAGCTGGGTGTTTTAAGGCCATTCTTCTGATGAATTTCTTGCGTCTTGGTGTCAGAATTATAGCCAGGCTGAGCAGTGACCATCCTGAGGCAAGGTGGGAGGGAGGGAGCTCAGCTTGTGCTGAAGGAGGGAGGAGGGGGGAAAGAAGGCTTGAGCTTAAGCTGGAGGGGGAAGTGGAGGGTAGTGATTCCTGGCTACAGACGGAGGTAGGAGGATGGAGGAGGGAGGGAGTGAGGGAGGGAGGCAGAAGACTGGTGAGGAAGGGGCAGAATGGTGCAGGAAGAGGAGGAGTGGTTGGTGAAGGGCAGGGAGGGTGTGGTGTACCAGGGCGGGAAGGAGTGAGAGGCTAGGGAGAGACTGGTGAGAGTGGGAGAGGCAGGGAGGCCACGGTATACAAGGGGGTTGGGGGAGAGGAGTGATAGCCCAGGGAGAGAGAGATTGGTGAAAGTAAGAGAGGGGGGGAGAAGGGGTGGGAGGGGGCACGGTGAGCTAGGGAGAGGAGTGAGAGCTTAGAGAGAGAGAGAGAGAGAGAGAGAGAGAGAGAGAGAGAGAGAGAGAGAGAGAGAGAGAGAGAGAGGTTGATTTCTGGGTGTTTGCTAAGCGAGGTGGAGCGGGAGAGGGGAGGGCGAACAACGGGAGGGACCGATGTTGTCTGCCTGGTGGGTGAGGTGAGGTGAGGTGAGGTGGAACACTAACATATGATGGTCGCCTCCCTCACACATCACCCTCCCTCATGACTACTGCCCTGCCAGTGGCTGGGCTGTGAGGGGGCACTGCCCTACAGATGGGGGTGGGGGCGTAAGGGGCCAAGCGTCACCGTGAAGAGCAGCGGCTTTGGTGCGGGAGGGGATGGAGGCTGCGGCCTATGGCAGACGCGGCCGCGTCAGGCAGACCCGGCAACACCAGAGACCTCGGGAGGCCCGGGCGCCGGCGCTACACGGAGGGCCGCGGGATTAATCTGGGGGCAGAGGTTGAGGTGTACTGCTGGAGGGCAGGAGACGGGAGGGCACCCTGCACACTCTTACCCTGGGAGTTAATGGTGGGATTGGCCTTAAAGATGATCTCAAACCCCGAGGACCCCCGTGTGGCGACCCCTCGCTCTGTCTCACGCCGCCCGCGCTACCTCCCACCCTCAGTCGGCCCCGAACCCTCGCCAGCTCGCTTACTGCCCGTCACACACACCTCCCGCCTCACCTACTGCCCGTCATACACCTCCCGCCTCACCTACTGTCCATCACGCACCTCCCGCCTCACCTACTGTCCATCACACACCTCCCGCTTCACCTACTGCCCATCATACACCTCCCGCCTCATCTACTGCCCATCACACACCTCCCACCTCACCTACTGCCTATCATACACCTCCCACCTCACTTACTGCCCATCATACACCTCCCACCTCACCTACTGCCCATCATACACCTCCCGCCTCACTTACTGCCCATCATACACCTCCCGCTCACCTACTGCCCATCACACACCTCCCACATCAACTACTGCCCATCTTACACCTCCCACCTCACCTACTGCCCGTCATACACCCCTCACCTCACCTACCGCCCATCATACACCCCTCACCTCACCCACTACCCCTTCACCAGTGTTCCTCCTCGTCCACTACCACCCACACCAGCCCAGCTAGTGCCCCTCCCACCGCGGTGGTCACAAATGGGTCAAGGTGGAAGACGTTCCCTCCCTCACCATGCCTACACCCTCGCTCCCCCCGGTGCCCTCCACACACACCCCCTCCGTCCTGGCGTCATGCATTCCCCTTCCCTCCGTCTCTGCGTCTCCCCTCCTCCTCCTCCACGGCCACCCGTCTCGCATGTTTTTCAGCCCTGGAATCTCCTTACCTGACCCCGATGATGGCGTCAAAAGGTCGTGTCGTGTTTTGAGTTAAGGTGTCGCCCGTCGTGCCCGGCCGCCTTCCTCACTCCTGCTGTGGACGATGTTATTCTCTCTCTCTCTCTCTCTCTCTCTCTCTCTCTCTCTCTCTCTCTCTCTCTCTCTCTCTCTCTCTCTCTCTCTCTTCGATGGTGTCGTTAAGTTGGTTTCAGCCAAGCCTGCACCTCCTTCCGCTAGCCTCATGTTCTCATTAAAAACTTCCACTATGTCATATTTCTCACCAGGACTCGGCCCCCTCCCTCTCTCACTCAGTATTTCTCACCAGGACTCGGCCCCCACCACTCTCGCACTGAATATTTCTCACCAGGACTTGACCCCCACCACTCTTGCACTTCATATTTCTCACCAGGACTCGGCTGGCCCCCCTCTCTCTCACTTCATATTTCTCACCAGGACTCGGCTCCTCTCTCTCTCTCTCACTTAATACTTCTCACCTGGACTCGGCCCCCCACCTCTCTCAACATCTGTCCCTTCCTCAGGAACTTCACCTCCGTCTGGGACGCTAAGGGGGGGATTCACGTCACGGTTTCCAGGGATTTTTGAACCGTGCGACATTTGTGTGTTCATATTGTAGTTCCTACAATAATTGTATTATTTGAGTTATAGACTGTATTACCCCCGAACACACTCCTCAGACGAATCAAATGAATAGCGTACATTCCCCTCATATATATATATATATATATATATATATATATATATATATATATATATATATATATATATATATATATATATATACCTTTCCTGGCATGTTTGTATCTTACATGTGTACTGAGATAAATCTGGAAGACGATAGATATGGTCATGAATGTGTGGATCAGCTTGTCGTCTGCTGCTTGTGAACGCGAGATCAGCTTGTAGTCTTGGTAGAGTGTGAAGGCAGCTTGTAGATGTGTTCATGAACAGGAAGGCAGCTTGTAGATGTGTTAATGAACAGGAAGGCAGCTTGTAGACGTGTTCATGAACAGGAAGGCAGCTTGTAGATGTGTTCATGAACAGGAAGGCAGCTTGTAGACGTGTTAATGAACAGGAAAGCAACTACTAGACGTGTTAATGAACAGGAAGGCAACTTGTAGAAGTCCTGTTCAACATGATACATAACACTTGGGTACATTTTCCCTTGGCAACTGGAGACAAATATGCAAATTTTTTTCCTTTTTCTTTGAAAGTACTCGATGAAAGTTGTTTCTGGCCCCACCCGGAGGGACCCAAGTCTTGAGCAGGACGAAGACGATCAAAATAAGCCTTGTGACTACTTTTTTTCAGACCCTGAGGCTAAAGTTTTGCACCCCCCCCCCCCGAGTTAAAAACTCCAAGACTCTCGGCCGTACACCATAGGGGTATACAGAAGACTTCAGACTTGGACCTTGGGATATAGAAGACTTCAGACTTGAACCTTCGGGTATAGAAGACATAAGACTTTAACCTTGGGATATAGAAGACACAAGACTTGAACCTTGGGGTATAGAAGACATAAAACTTGAACCTTGAGGTATAGAAGACATCAGACTTGAACCTTGGGGTAGAGAAGACTTTAAACTTGAACATTGTGTTATAGAAGACTTCAGAATTGAACCTTGGGGTATGGAAGAATTAGAGTTGAACCTTGGGGTATAGAAGACATCAGACTTGAACCTTGGGGTATAGAAGACATCAGACTTGAACCTTGGGGTATAGAAGACATCAGACTTGAACCTTGGGGTATAGAAGACATCAGACTTGAACCTTGGGGTATAGAAGACTTCAGACTTGAACCTTGGGGTATAGACGACATCAGACTTGAACCTTGGGGTATAGAAGACATCAGACTTTAACCTTGGGGTATAGAAGACATCAGACTTGAACCTTGGGGTATAGAAGACTTCAGACTTGAAAGTACAAGGGCGGGCGTGACACTTACATTCTAGGATTAATTCAGAGAAAAGGAACAAGTCCCTTGATTATCATTTATCTGTGGATTTATGAATGATTTACCATCATTTATCATTATTCCATCGTCTTAAGCGGGCATAATGATCTTCTTTCAGTTATTCTTATCAGTCTGTGTCTTATGCATATCATCAGTTCCTTCCTTCTTTCCTTCCTTCGTCCTTCGTCAACTTACCCATCTCCCACGTTCGTTTCATCCCTTTTCCATCTCTACCTCATCTCACAGTTAATCTGTTCCATCCTTCACTTTGGCCTCCTTCCCTCCCTTCCCTTCCTCCTTCCCATCGGTAATATAATGCCCTTCCCATCCCTCAGTAATCGTAACATACTCTCCCTTCACTCCTGTTCCACTCATTCATCTCGCCTCTCCCACTTTATCTTTCATTCTCATGTTGGCCATTTAAGCCACATACCTTCCCACCTCTTGACCCACACCACATACCCTCCCATCTCCTAACCCACGCTAAACCTTTGACTCACACCACATACCTTCCCATCTCCTGATCCACGCCACATACTTTCCCATTTCCTATCCCATCCCACGTACCTGACCCACCCCATATACCTGACCCATACCACATACCCTCCCTTCTTCTGACCCACGCCATATAGTCTCCCATCTCCTGACCCACGCCACATACCCTCCCACCCCGTGACCCACGCCATATAGTCTCCCATCTCCTGACCCACGCCACATACCCTCCCACCCCGTGACCCACGCATATAGTCTCCCATCTCCTGACCCACGCCACATACCCTCCCACCCCGTGACCCACGCCATATAGTCTCCCATCTCCTGACCCACGCCACATACCCTCCCACCCCGTGACCCACGCCATATAGTCTCCCATCTCCTGACCCACGCCACATACCCTCCCACCCCGTGACCCACGCCATATAGTCTCCCATCTCCTGACCCACGCCACATACCCTCCCACCCCGTGACCCACGCCATATAGTCTCCCATCTCCTGACCCACGCCACATACCCTCCCACCCCGTGACCCACGCCATATAGTCTCCCATCTCCTGACCCACGCCACATACCCTCCCACCCCGTGACCCACGCCAATACCCTCCCACCCTTGACCCTAGTCAGTATCCGTCTTCATATGTGGCTCAGGTGATCCATCATTAGCAACCAATGCCTTGACCGACACCACATCCAGCTGCTGCCGCCCTCGACCACACCACAAAGTCCCCACACACACCCACACCACACACCCACACACACCCACTACACACCACAATATCACCACCACACCACCATATAATATATATTACTACATCGATATATATATATCTATGATAATATATTCATACCAGCATATATAAACTGGTTTCTCTGTCCACGCCTTTTGAATTATCGTAGTGGCGTGAGCGCTGCAAGTGTCCATCCCGCCCACGCCCTCCTCCCACTCCAGTGATGATTTAGTGTGTCCATCCACCAGGCCATGAGCCAGGGGTCACGTGACATGCACGGCCATATACATTACCCATGACAGTATAACATTACCCTGAAGCATAAACATCTTTCCTGACATACACATGACTTGCCATCGGCTTCATCCGCATGTTGCGTTCTGGTAAATTTACGCCACATACCCTCCCACCCCGTGACCCACGCCATATAGTCCCCCATCTCCTGACCCACGCCACATACCCTCCCACCCGTGACCCACGCCATATAGTCTCCCATCTCCTGACCCACGCCACATACCCTCCCACCCCCGTGACCCACGCCATATAGTCTCCCATCTCCTGACCCACGCCACATACCCTCCCACCCCCGTGACCTAGGTCAGGTATGCCGTGCTGTCAGTTATGTGGCTCAGGTGATCCATCATTAGCAACCAATGCTTGACCGACACCACCTCCAGGCTGGCGTGCCGCCCTCACCATCACACACACACACACACACACACACATATATATATATATATATATATATATATATATATATATATATATATATATATATATATATATATATATATATATATATATATAAACTGGTTTTTTGCCTTTTGAATTTATCGTAGTTGGCGGAGCGCTGGCAGAGTGTCATCCCCGCCCCGCCCTCCTCCCACTCTCAGTGGTGATTTAGTGTGTCATCCACCAGGGGTCATGAGGCAGGGGTCACGTGACAGATGGCACGTGGATAAACATTACCCTGAAGTATAAACATTACCCTGAAGTATAAACATTACCCTGAAGTATAAACATTTTCCTAAGATATAAACATGTTTGCTTGGCTTCATCCGCTGTTGCGTTGTTGGTAAATTTACGAAGGTGATGATGATAGTGACGTGTCCACACCATCAGGTGGAGAGTCTCACCATACATGATCAATGACTCAGTCATCATCATGATTAAGATTTTACATCCAAAAAAATTAGACCAGAAATAATGGGTGAAAAAATTAAGAACGCCATTCTAAGAAAATCGTTTATGGAATGTATATATATATATATATATATATATATATATATATATATATATATATATATATATATATATACATATATGGAGTCAAAGGCTAATGTAGACATCAGACAGTCGACGGTGTAGAGAGAGAGAGAGAGAGAGAGAGAGAGAGAGAGAGAGAGAGAGAGAGAGAGAGAGAGAGAGAGAGCAGCTATGCTGGAAGTCCAGCAAACACTGGGGTGGTGTGAGGGTGTGGGGTTGGAGGAGGAGGAGGAGGAGGGGGGGAAAAATGGAATGTGAAGCAGCGATTGTGCAAACGACGTGTAACAGAGCATATTGCTGGTGACATGTTCCACGTCGCCCAAATTGGATAGGCGGTCAGGGGCCCTCCCGTGCTGGCCGGCTGGCTGGCTGGCTGGGTGGCTGGCTGGCTGGGTGGGTGGGTGGGTAGTGGTTGGCTGGGTGGGTGGGTGGCGGCTGGGTGGGTGGGTGGGTGGCTGGGTGGATGCTCTGGTCGTGTTTTGTTTTGGTCGAACGGGAGGTGGAGGGAGGGCAGTGGATTGGGTGGGGTGGTCAGGGTGTGGGTGCAGAGGGTGGAGGGAGGGAAGAGGAGGAGGGTAGGTGGTCAGGGGTGAGGGTGAGTGTGTGGTGGTTGGAGGTGTTGAGGGTGTGTGGTGGTCAGGGGTGAGGGTGAGGGTGTGGTGGTGGGAGGTGTTGAGGGGTGTGTGGTGGTCAGGGGTGAGGGTGAGGTGTTGAGGGGTGTGAGGTGGTCAGGGGTGAGGGTGAGGTGTTGAGGGGTGTGTGGTGGTCAGGGGTGAGGGTGTGGTGGTAGGAGGTGTTGAGGGGTGTGTGGTGGTCAGGGGTGAGGGTGTGGTGGTAGGAGGTGTTGAGGGGTGTGTGGTGGTCAGGGGTGAGGGTGAGGTGTTGAGGGGTGTGTGGTGGTCAGGGGTGAGGGTGAGGTGTTGAGGGGTGTGTGGTGGTCAGGGGTGAGGGTGATGGTGTGGTGGTGGGAGGTGTTGAGACGTGTGTGGTGGTCAGGGGTGAGGGTGAGGGTGTGGTGGTGGGAGGTGTTGAGGGGTGTGTGGTGGTCAGGGGTGAGGGTGAGGTGTTGAGGGGTGTGTGGTGGTCAGGGGTGAGGGTGAGGTGTTGAGGGGTGTGAGGTGGTCAGGGGTGAGGGTGAGGTGTTGAGGGGTGTGTGGTGGTCAGGGTGGATGGGGTGGTCGTGTGGTGTGGCTAGCCCGGGTCGAGGTCACCAGTGGATGATGTACCACACGAAGCCAGCGAGTGTGGCGCTGCCTCGCTCACCACAGCGCAACCAGGGTCTTTGCCGTGGCCTGAGGGGGGGGGGGTGTTGTTCCTTGACGTGGCTACTCCTCCTTAGGCAAAACAGCTGGGAGGTTGACCCAGCAGCTTGGAGGCTGAGGCAACAGCTAGGAGGTTGAATCAGCAGCTAGGAGGTTGAGCTAGCAGCTGGGAGTTTGAGGTAGCAGCTAGGAGGTTGAGGTAGCAGCTGGGAGTTTGAGGCATCAGCTACGAGGCTGAGGCACCAGCTGGGAGGTTGAGGCACCAGCTGGGAGGTTGAGGGAGGAGGCACCACCCCTCAAACTCATCCAGGTCTGGGAGCAGCCCAGAGGCAGCGGGCGAGGTAGCCGGAACCATCATTGCCTTGTGGCGACCCGCTGGAGGAGGGTCATGTGGTATACCACCACCGTCTTCTTTTGTTTATGATCAGGGATCTTGTTTTCGTCCGGCCACAGACACAGGATGAGACACAGAAAGAAAACGGAGCTGCCATGGGAAGGGTAGACTGGCAAACTTCCACCGCAGGTCACAACGGATCCCTGAATTGGACGTGGGTAAGATTATACACACACGGTTGGGAATGCTTATGACGTGCCACGTATTTTCCGTCCCTGTGGAAGCAAATCCTTTAGTAAAAGACGCTGTGGGTGTGAATAATGCCAACCAACAGAAGGCGATGCGTTCTAATGGTATTTTGGTTGGTGTGTGTGTGCGTCTGTATGTGAGTGTATGCTTGCAAGCGACCGTGCAGGTAAACGGGTTTGTTCGTCATACTATACGAAGAACACATGGGAGATTGATAACATGGTATACATTGGAGATAGTACACAGAGAACATGGGAGATTGATAACGTGGTAAACCTTGGAGATAGTATACAGAGAACATGGGAGATTGATAACATGGTATACCTTGGAGATAGTATACAGAGAACATGGGAGATTGATAACATGGTATACCTTGGAGATAGTACACAGAGAACATGGGAGATTGATAACGTAGTATACCCTGGAGATAGAATACAGGGAACTAAATATACCTATCTGTCTTATGGGTCCATTAAACCACAGTGTGTAGAGCGTCTGTTATGTAGTGTGTATACTGTAATCCTGGACCAGGACCAAAACGGCGTATCCCCCTCCCTCCCTCCCTCTCTGCCTGGCCTGATCCCCACTCACCCCTCAGTGTCACAGTCCGTCTCAGGTTAAGTCATTATCTCGCCAGTGTCTTCCTTCCTCGGGATGTTGATGGCTTGATGCGGTCTCCTGTTGTCTCGGTCTGTGTTGTTGTGTTGTGTTGCGCGGAAAAGCATCGTTTTCCGGGAAGTGCGTGTGTTGCTGTCTGTTGTTTTTCTTGTTTTCTTTTTTTTTTTCTTCTATTTTGACTGATGATTTTGTGTTTAGATTTTTGGGGTTTAAACGTGGATTTCTTTCCTGCTCTCTCTCTCTCTCTCTCTCTCTCTCTCTCTCTCTCTCTCTCTCTCTCTCTCTCTCTCTCTCTCTCTCTCTCTCTCTCTCTGTGTGTGTGTGTGTGTGTGTGTGTTTGTCTGTGTGTGTGTGTGTGTGTGTGTGTGTGTCTTTGTCTGTCTGACTGTCTCTCTCTCTCTCTCTCTCTCTCTCTCTCTCTCTCTCTCTCTCTCTCTCTCTCTCTCTCACACACACACACACACCTCGGCCAAGCTAGCTTACCTTTGCCTCCACTTTAGAAGCGAATTTCCACTACCTTCCTCAGAAAACAAAGGATCATATTTTTCCCTATTTTCCCCCGGGGCCAAACAACACATTTCGCCTTGCTAGCGACGCTTGGCAGCGAGCGTGTCTACCCCACCCCCCCTCCCCCTTGAAATATATTTGTCTTTTACACTTCAGAAACATTTCAGGCCGCTTTCGTCCGGGGCTGTGTTACAAAAGGGGAGGGAGGGGGGGATCAAGGCTAGACTTCAGGATCACTTCAGGAGCAGGGGGGCACCCGTGGGCGAGGCTCTGATGGACCCCGGGGACAGTCACCTTTGATCCCCCCCCCCCCCCCCGTCAGGTCAATGGTAGTGGTTGAGGCGCTAAACTGGTAGTTGACGGCGCCGTGGGAGATCCTATGTGTGTGTGTGTGTGTGTGTGTGTGTGTGTGTGTGTGTGTGTGTGTGTGTGTTGCCTGAAGGAGGAGGCATCTCTGGTCCTCTCCTGTCGGGGGTTTGTGTCTTGGCCAAATCTTTCGTCTTGGCCTTCGGCCTCCTCCAAAGCATTTGACACAGGTGTGGGTGTCAAATCTTTGCTTTTTGGAGTTTCCTTTCGTGTGGGCGTGTCCGCTTCCATCCCCCTGGCTTTCTTTCTAACCTGTCTACTGTGGTAGTCGCTGACGAAGTGATGTCTTCGTTTTCTATCCTGTCGACAGTGGAGTTCCTCAAGGTGGTGCCCTATCGCCCGTTCTCTTTCTTGTACCCAGTACGATCTTATGTCTTCAATATCTAACCTTATTCGCTATTACAACGATGGTTCCGCTCAGCAGACTCAACTCACTCTCCTCTCCTCGTTACTCTAACACGGACTATTTCTCTCAACGCTGAACATAACCCCTCTTGCTTAAACTGAGCAACGCAAAGATTCTCTATGCATCTCTTCAAAAATCTCACTCGTTTCCAACAGTTGAATTTCAGAACCATACAGGTCAACCCTGTAATACACACGAACATCTCTATCATGATCAATACAGTTTAACCCTGTAATATCATGATTACATATATATCATGACCATATCCTCCTCCTCTCTCTCTCTCTCTCTCTCTCTCTCTCTCTCTCTCTCTCTCTCTCTCTCTCTCTCTCTCTCTCTCTCTCTCTCTCCTGCAAACCCCACATAATGAACACCATAAAATCTGCTTCCCCCAAAAACCTGCGGGTGTTACGTAGGTGCCGTAAATTTTATTTTTTTCCCATGTGAGCGGCTGTCCCACATATCTACAGGGGCTGTTTTCATCCCAGTATGGAGTACCGCTGGCATTAGTTGAGGGTGGCTATCGCCTTACTTCCTGTGGCTGGAGTGGAATCAAATCCTTCCCACTTTATCAGGTCCTACTCCAGCTATCACCTTCGTGGAATCAAATCCTTCCTGCTTTATAATGTCCCACCCCAGGTATCAAGTCGTGTAGCCCAGTTACCGAGTGCATATACTAATACACTGCCATTGCTTGTCTCCCCTAGTATAAATCACCATTGCCTCTCCCTCCCCCCCATTAAAATACCCCCATTGTGTCTCTATAAGACTCGACTCCATGGTCTTCCCTTCAACAGAAAGATGTATCATTTATGCCTTCTTGACACTGAGTCATGTAACGTCCATCCCTCAAAGACTCCACCATTACATCTGCTTCTCTGCAACATTAGATAAAGTGTTATTAGATCTGTTTCATAACGGGGATTACCTCTGTCTGTTTCCTCCCATTAGAACGGGACAATTACACGTTTTTAATGACCCAGTGTCATTACGCAGTACCATTACATCAGCCATCTCGAAAGAAGGTCTTTGAAGATGCGTCATTAGCGGTGGTTCAGGGAATAGTATTGTCTTTATCTTGACACACCGAACCATTAACTCATTGTTCCATCTCCTCATACTCCATCATGACCCATTATCCATCTCCTCTAAATGTGTATTTTCTTAGTTTTTCAGTGTCTGTTTTTCTTCTATTACTCTGTACCTCTTTATTGTAAGTTTGCTTTACTCCCTTCATCACTTTTCTCTACTCTCAGTTAGTGTAGCCATCGCTATCTCCACCACACTTCTCTGTCCAGAACTGATACACCCACAGCCAGGTTTGTTGAAGTGTTGTATCCATTACCACCTCTCCCACATCTGCATCCAGTTTTATATAGCCTTAACGACCCCCGCCACCCCCACTCACCCTTCCCCACACCCACACACACACTTCCCAGTCGAGCTGACGCACCCATTAATAACGTCACACTGCCCCATCACTTAGACCTTCCAGTCATCAAAATTCTTGCCCGTCTTAGCTCGTCATTTCCATAGACGGGCCTCAAGTTATGCCATCTCGTCTACCATTCCTCAAAGGTGGATTCCTTACATTTTTCCTCCGTCATTTCCAGCACCTTCAAGTATCATCAATTATCTTAAGCACCTCCTTGGATCTCTCCCTCCCACGTCTCTTAAGCGTCGCCCAGCTCGCCTTCAGGTCTCGTCCGGCACCATTTAGCACCGTCAGGCACCTATCGCCATCTCCAGGAATCTCCTTGGGTTATGTGGCCGTAATCCATCATCGAACATGCCTTGGCAGAACCGCCCCTTTCCCCATCATCTTCGACGAGAATCCAGTTTCGTATCACACAGCTGTTATCCTCCAGAATCTTGTAGTCTGTTCTAGCTCTATCCTTCACCGTCTGACGTAATTCCAGGATCCTGCAGCAGATTCCAGGATCATCCAGCATCTTGTATATTCTGGCACCATCCCTCAACGTCTGACTTTTCCAGGATCCTCTGGCAGCTTTTGTTATTCCAGCAGCGTCCCCCATCGTCTACTACCTTCCAGGGATTTCCAACTACCTTGTAGTGTCTTCCATCACCGTCCCTCACCGTCCAACATCTTCCAGGATCATCCAGCATCTTGTATTACATACCAGCGCGATTCCTCACCACTTGACAACTTCCTGGATCCTCCAGCACTTTGTAGTAGCTTCCAGCACGATCCTTCACCTTCCTGACACTTTCCAGGATCCTTCAGCGTCTTCCAGGATCAACCAGTATCTTGTAGGATATTCCAGCATAGTCCTTCACTGTCTGCCATCTTGTAGGATCCTCCAGCAATCTTGTATTGCATTCCAGCACGGTCCTTCACAGTGTGACATGTTCCAGGATCCGCCAAGCACTCTGCAGTATCTTCCAGCACCATTCCTCCCAATCTAACCTCTTCCAGGATCACCCCAGCGTCTTCCAGGCTGTGTGTGTGTGTGTGTGTGTGTGTGTGTGTGTGTGTGTGTGTGTGTGTGTGTGTGTGTGTAAGGCTCATGGATCCAGACTTGTACTGTAAGATGCTAACTGGAGCTCCTGAGGTATTAACCGCAGGGCGCTATTGAAACTTGGAGACCTCCTGAACCTTCCAGGAGTACGTCCGCCGCCCCCAACACACACACACACACACACACACACACACGCACACACACATTTACCGTTCCTAAATAGGTCGAACACAACCCCCCCCCCCCCAACCCCTCCTGTGACGTCAGCGGTATCGTCTTCACTCACAGTAACGAGGTTCCTCCGCCTCTTCTTCCTCACCCCCTCCTCCCCCCTCCTCCCCTCCTCCTCCATCCCACTCCCCCACCCCCTTCCTTCCCCACGCCGTCGTCCCCTCTCCACCACAAGCCTTCCCCAATCCCCCCCTTCCCCGCACTTGCTATACATTCTGTCGCTCCTCTCTCTCTCTCTCTCTCTCTCTCTCTCTCTCTCTCTCTCTCTCTCTCTCTCTCTCTCTCTCTCTCTCTCTCTCTCTCTCTCTCTCTCTCTCTCTCTCCCCCCCCCTCTCTCTCTCTCTCTCTCTCTCTCTCTCTCTCCATCTTCATTACTCCCTCGCTATGACCATTCCTTAACCTCTCCATACCATTTCCTCCCCTTTTTCTCACCCATCACTTCATCATCATCCCCTTCCCCTTCCCCTTCCCCTTCCCAAATTCCCCCTCCCTGCAGCCATTCCTCCCCCCTCCCCTCCCCCCCCCTTTTCAACAGCAACATGCACCATTTCCCGCAACCATGCCTCCCATTCCCTTGTACCCCTACCCACAAACATCTCCCCCGTCCCCTTCCCCTTGCAGCTCTTCCCCTGGCCCCGGAGGCGACCCCTGCCCTGCCCCGGGTCTGCCCCAGCCTCCACCTCCTGCCCCGTGTCTGCCCCAGCCTCTCATCCACAAAACTTTATGTTCCTCTCTCTCTTTCTCCTGCGAAGTTTTATTTGTTTTCTTCTGAACTATTTTGGTGCAGCTGTCGCCTCTGGGGTACTGGGGGGGAGGGGGAGGGGGGAGGGTAGGAACGGCTCACTCCCCAGTCCTGGGGAGGAGGAGGAGGAGGAGGTGTTGCCTCTGGGGTACTGGGGGGGAGGGGGAGGGTAGCAACGACTCACTCCCCAGTCCTGGGGAGGAGGAGGAGGAGGAGGTGTTGCCTCTGGGGTACTGGGGGACCTGGTATTATCATTATTATTATCATTATTATTATCATTATTATTATTATCATTATTATCATTATTATTATTATCATTATCATCATTATTATTAAGATTATTATTATTACTATTATTATTATTATTATTATTATTATTATTATTATTATTATTTTTACCATCATCGTGGTTTTCACTGCATTTGAACGGGATTATCACTGCATTCTAACGGGGATTTTCACTGCATTCTAACGGGGATTTTCACTGCATTCTGGAGGTAGGGTTTTCACTGCATTCTAGCGGTGTGTTTTCATTGCATTCTAGCAGGGTTTTCACTGTCTCGAGGCAGCCAATAGCGATTGAGGAAATACTCCGATCACAGCACAATATCATTTGACCCCGTGGCTGACCTGCTGACCCCTGGGTCAGCAACGTCTGGCCTCCTGGTCAGCGTTATCTCGGCGTGGGGGGAGAGGGGGGGGCATCGCCCCCCCTGGGGCTGTGATCAGCGGCTTTCGAGTTCCCCCTCCTCCTTCATTGCCCAGATGAAGAGTGTGTCTAAATCATTCTCTCTCTCTCTCTCTCTCTCTCTCTCTCTCTCTCTCTCTCTCTCTCTCTCTCTCTCTCTCTCTCTCTCTCTCTCCATCTATCTCCTTTTTTTCTCCCTCAAATTCTTCCTTTTTTTTCTTCTTCTACTTCTTTCTAAACTCCACTCCCCCTCCCCATTTTTAGTCCTTTCTTTTTTGAGGGCGCGACACACCACGCGCGCGCGCGCGGTGTGTCCGCGCCCTTGAGCAGGCAGGGAACATATTGCTTCTAATTTACCCCGTGTGATCCACAGTGAATATTGAGTGGAGGCGAAGGGCCATCCCACCACCTCCTCCTCCTCCCACACGGTGAAGACCACTTCCCTTGGGGGGTCATCTGGCACCATCGGGTGAAGACCACTCCCTCTGGGGTGGTCATCTGGCACCACCGGGTGAAGACCACTCCCTCTGGGGTGGTCATCTGGCACCACCGGGTGAAGACCACTCCCTCTGGGGGGGTGGTCATCTGGCACCACCGGGTGAAGACCACTCCCTCTGGGGGGTCATCTGGCACCACCGGGTGAAGACCACTCCCTCTGGTGGGGTCATCTGACACCACCGGGTGAAGACCACTCCCTCTGGGGGGTCATCTGGCACCACCGGGTGAAGACCACTCCCTCTGGGGGAGTCATCTGGCACCACCGGGTGAAGACCACTCCCTCTGGGGGGGGTCATCTGGCACCACCGGGTGAAGACCACTTGGTGTGGGCCGTGCCTCATACACACCGCGCCTCCCCCGCGCCACCCCTCCTCACCGCGCCCCCCCGCGCCACCCCACCTCACCTCACCACCCTACTACTCCCTAACTCTGGTGCGACGGTATACGACCCTGGAACACGACGGTACGATCTTCGAGCACGACGGTACGACCCTGGAACACGACGGTACGACCCTGGAACACGACGGTACGACCTTCGTACAGTCGTATCCCAGGGTCGTACCGTCGTGTTCCAGGGTCGTACCGTCGTGTTCCAGGGTCGTACCGTCGTGTTCCAGGGTCGTACCGTCGTGTTCCAGGGTCGTACCGTCGTGTTCCAGGGTCGTACCGTTGTGTTCCAGTGTCGTACCGTCGTGTTCCAGGGTCGTACCGTCGTGTTCCAGGGTCGTACCGTCGTGTTTCAGGGTCGTACCGTCGTGTTCCAGGGTCGTACCGTCGTGTCCCAGGGTCGTACCGTCGTGTTCCAGGGTCGTACCGTCGTGTTCCAGGGTCGTACCGTCGTGTTCCAGGGTCGTACCGTCGTGTTCCAGGGTCGTACCGTCGTGTTCCAGGGTCGTACCGTCGTGTTCCAGGGTCGTAACCACTAGGCTTAGGGCGTTTAAACATTCACGTGTCGTTTTCTAAATGTCGCCGAATTCAGTGGGTTTTCTCGCCGTCCTTCCTTCTTTCCTTCCTTCCTTCCTTCCTTCCTTCACAAGGACCGGGTGTCCGTGCTGAAAGAAAGCTTAGCAGCCGTACGTAAGCAGCGTTAACCCTATTCTTTGACTACTGCTGGCTAAGCTTAGTTCCCCAACAGCTTACTTGCCTCATTTCCACAAGGATCGTCCGTCATGGAAGCTTTAGCGGCCGTATTCCTGATGGCCTGTCCGTGATGGAAAGCTTAGCGTACCAGCACTTCACAACGGCCCTCGTAATGAAAGCTTAGCCGCTCTCTTCTCTTTCCCCCACGAATAATATCCGGCCGAGTTAACAGCTTAGCAGCTTTAAAGCTTCCCTAACCCTACCCCCCCCACACACACACCCCGACAACCGCTGGTCAAGCTGGCAGCTTAGTAACTCTCTCTCTCTCTCTCTCTCTCTCTCTCTCTCTCTCTCTCTCTCTCTCTCTCTCTCTCTCTCTCTCTCTCTCTCTCTCTCCCTGCCGCGACCTCCAGCTTAAGAGAAAGCTTACGGCCATCACCTGAATGCTCAAACAATTTCAGAACTCTTTTAGGTAGGGTTAAATCACCTCAAATGGGCGACTCCACCCGGTAATTGTCTGTGTATTTCTGATGACACCATTTTAATAGCTACCAGGTGGTTGCTGACGCTGCTCTTCTGTTCTTCCTAATTATAACAACCTGTTACCTCTGGGTTCCCCTGAAATATTGCTGGGGGGTTCAGTGAAGCCTACCTTCTCTGGGGGTGGCATTGTCTTTTCGTATGTCTGGGGTTTGAGGTGATTTAAGGGGGTCTAAAAGAGAAGAACTGTTCTTCATAACATTCTAAGCGCTGTGTGATGTTTAATTTAACATCCTGTGGTTAACACAGACATTCGTGGGTTTCATTTTGACGTCCATTAGGTTGAAATTAACATTTTTGGGTTTACGTTTAACATGGTAGGGGAGAAGGGGCGATCTTTAACATTGCTAGATTTACATGTAACGTTCCGGAAGAGATGGGATGACCATTTAACATTGCTAGGTTTACATTTAACATTGTAGAGTAGACGGGGCGACCATAAACATTGATGGGTTTACATATTCTATCAGAGATGAGTGGGGGTTTGTGGGGTTGTGGGGTTGGGGGACAAGAAATCTACATTTATAGTTAATTTCACGACCTGAATATCCCCTAACATTGTTATGGGGTTAATATTAACATCCTTCTATGATCAGAGTCACCTTAACATCCTATGTGCAGTTTAACATGTTAGCATCACTGTTAACGTACGAGGGGTTCAGAATAGACCTCAATAGACGTCATTGCTGGACCAGGGTGTTAATGGTCTTGGGGTTCAGTAACTTTCTACAGCAGTTTCCCATCTTCTAATTTCCTGGTACGAGCTGGCGTGATACTAACTCGTTCGTTATGACGTCCCGGATGCGATTTTATATTGGATTTTGTTTCTGCGGCTTTGGAGGTGTGTGTGTGTGTGTGTGTGTGTGTGTGTGTTCTCTCGTTATGAGGCTCGACGCGTGGGTTCCCGATCATGGCATCTTGCACTGTGTGCGTTGTTCGCAGTGGTTCTGTGGGTAATTCGGTTGTTAGAGATAATCTCTTTTGGCATTTTTCTTTTTAAATCTTGCTTTTTTTCTTTTTTAACTTGACACGGTTAATGTTAGTAATGTTAACTGTTCGTTCGATAGTTTTGAAGTGGATTGACTGAGCCATTGCAGGAGGTCAGGTCACAGACGAGGTCATCATGACCTGAGGTTGTTCTATTGTGCACAAGGGTCGTAGTTTTCGGGCTTTAGGGTCGTAGTTTTGTGCTTTGGGGTCGTACTTTCGTGCCCTGGGGGTCGTACTTTCGTGCTCAGGGGGTCGTACATTTCGTGCTCTAAGGTTCGTACTGTTCATGGCAATGTTTAGCGATCACAATCAAGGCATGTAAAGATATTCATACAAGTTAGGCAGGAAAACCTGTATGGGAGAGGAGGTGTTATTGGCACCGTCATGCAGTACGCAGGGATGACCACAAAAATGCGATCGCTAAACATTGTCATGAAAATGATCACCCTGGCCATAGATCTTGAAAATCCCGTTATTCTATACCCCTCTGCTGATTATGCCACACGCAACGTCATTGAATCTGTCTTAATTGCTAATACTAAGAACTTTGATTTGTCCCCAGGCAATTTTAAAGCTCATCCTAGCATTAACCAAATCATTATGAGAGAATTGACAAAACACGAAAACGTAAAAAAAAAAGTTGTTCAAGACACACCCAGCTAACCAGGTCAACCCCCGCCACGTGACCCCCTTAATCACTCTCCCTTACAACGGTTACTGCCAGACAAAGCGGACAGTGGTTGGTCTGTACAGATTGGTGTTGGACGGCGGGACTCAAGTGTGATGTTGGGATTTAAATAACTTTGTTAAGTACTGGCACCTGATGATGAGGTGGATTGTCTCCACGAAACATGTCGTGCCACATGTATAGAAAAATTACATGTTAAATATAATTGTATGAACTCCTACTGAAGTGCGATTTCACCTTCATATATATATATATATATATATATATATATATATATATATATATATATATATATATATATATATATATATATATGTGTGTGTGTGTGTGTGTGTGTGTGTGTGTGTGTGTGTGTGTGTGTGTGTGACAGAGAATGGAAGTTATACACTATGGGCTGTAAGCATGTACTCTTTTCCATCCGACCTTCGTCATCTTAGCTCCCTCCTGGCCAGCGGGAGAGGTCCTGGGGTGAGGGACCTGGCGCCCCAGCACCTCTCCTTCAGGTTGTTCGTTGCTTTGGATATACCAGCCGACCACATGGGGGCCTCTGCCAGGCTCTTGGAGGCCTGGTCGCTCGCCTTGAACATGACGATGGTGGAGCTACGTCACTATGGTGTGTGTGTGTGTGTGTGTGTGTGTGTGTGTGTGTGGTGTGTGTTACGGGCTGTATATTGTGGTGCTGAATATAAACCGTTGTTGCCTTTGTGTCCAGTTATGGAAGGTTGGATGTAGGGCGCTGTTATATAGCTCCTGTATAGCGAACTATATTTAAGGTGTGTATGGCTATAGGCGAACTGGACTATAGCGGAGGATGTGTGTTGAAGTGAATGCTCATATAGATATAGCAGTGCAGGCAAACACACATATAGAACTCTGTACGCTATGTGCTATAATACATAGACCTACTACTATAACTAACACTTACATCAACACTTTCTATCATTAGAGCTAACACTCACACCAACACTTACCTGATACTAGAACTAACACTTACGCCAACACTTCCTAATACGTGAACTAACACTTACATCAACACTTTCTAACACTTACACCAACACTTCCTGACACATACACCAACACTTCCTTACACTTGCACCAACACTTCCTGGCACTTACACCAACACTTCCTGGTAGTAAAGTTAACCCTCACACAAATATTTCTCTCCACCAAAGTTAACGTATTCCCCAACATTCTCTAACCGTAAATCCTACATTTTCTCCAACACTTCCTCTGACATCGAAGCTGTACAATATTCCACTAAGAGGCACTTTCTCCAACAGTGAACCTTTGCTATTTTCCGTCGCACTTTCTCCAACATTCTGTATATTTTATCGCCACCAATCGAACTCTTTCTCTCCAGTACTCAGAGACTTCACCACCATCATCTCCAACATTCACACCAACACTGCAGACGTCCGATCTTTCCTTGAGAGCTTCTCCTCCAGCAGTGGTGGTGGGGAGGGGGGGGACGACTCCATTTACCTCCAGCAGCTTCTCTGTAGCTTTGAAAACCTTCGGTGCTTCCCCGTCAACCACCCAGCTAACGTGTCAGGATTGCCACTTCCGTCATCAGTGAAGGCTCTCTCTCTCTCTCTCTCTCTCTCTCTCTCTCTCTCTCTCTCTCTCTCTCTCTCTCTCTCTCTCTCTCTCTCTCTCTCGTGACCCCTTCCTACTCGCTAGGCACTTGAGGGGAGACCAAACTCCTCCCCTGTAGACTTCCCGCTTGACCTCGCTTGAACTTTGGTATCCGTT
>NC_092280.1:3911300-3933800 GCF_036320965.1 Panulirus ornatus | reverse complement strand
TCCCTCCCTTCCTTTATCAGTGCCGTCTCTCCCTCCCTCCCTTCCTTTATCTTTCCTTTCCATTTTCTTCCACATTTCGTGAGTTCTGTGTCTTGGTTCCCATTTTCTATACCAGATATCAGGTTTTTTGTGGCCGGAATTTCTGTGTTTTAGAATTTAAGGTTTTCCTCATACATTTACCTTGAACTGGACCTGGTGTTTTAAAAGACCAGCTCCCATTTTCTTTCAAGGTTTTTCTTTTTTCCAGATTTTTATGGCTCACTTAACTAAAGATGTTGGAGTTTTTGATAGCTTTGGTCGCTGTATTGAGTGTTTCTACTGGGCACGTCTACTTGGTGATTGATCAATCTACCTTACAGTTCATTAGTCTACCTAATAATCTAATAGTCTACCCTGTAGTTCGTTAGTCTACCTTGTAAGTGATTAGTCTACCTTGTGATTGCTTACTCAACATCGTAGTTGATTACTCTGTCATGTAATTGATTACTCAACATTCGTAGTTGATTACTCTGTCTTGTAACTGATTACTCAACATTCGTAGATGATTGCTCTGTATTGTAAGCGATTACTCAACATTCGTAGTTGATTACTGTCTTGTAATCGATTACTCAACATTCGTAGTTGATTACTCTGTCTTGTAATTGATTACTCAACATTCGTAGTTGATTACACCATTGATTTCTGTGTCACATATACGAGACGTGAGTGAGAGGAAAGGACTGGGTTGGTAAGGGTGTTGGCTCCAGCGCTGCGTCTCTTGGGCCATTTCCTTCCACACTTGTCGTGTCGCGTCCTGAAGCAGGAGGGCACGTCTTGTGTTCAGAAGACATTTATAGTAGACTAACTTGGCTGTTTCTTCCTGTGTTCTGCAGCGGGTTGTCCTTTCTTCTGCTGCCCCAACTGGTCGTGTGGTGAGGAGGGGTTGTGGTCGTGTGGTGGGGAGGGGCTGTGTTAGTGTGGTGGGGGAAGGGTTGTCGTAGTGTGGTGGAGAGGGGTTGTGGTGGTGGTGGTGATGGTGGTGGTAGTGTGGTGGGGAGGAGTTGTGGTATTGTGGTGGGGAGGAGTTGGGGTTGTGTGGTGGGGAGGGATTGTGGTGGTAGTGTGGTGGGGAGGGGTTGTGGTAGTGTGGTTATGGGGTGATCATGCCAGTGATAGTGTGGTGATGGGGAGGTCGTGTTGGTGTTAGTGTGGTGAAAGGTGGAAGGGGGTGTCTCTATAGGGGAAGGGAGGAGGTTTAGGCACATCAAATACATGATACATAATTACAGGATAGTACAGTGATGCTGACAGCAACATACGTATTAATATCTATGTAATGCAATAGCTAGTTTGAAATATGTCATACACATACAGAACATCTTGTTAACATTCGATTTACCGTTGTATACACGGTGCAAATCACATACACGCTGAGTGTGTATTTGGAACAGGACACACTGTAACGTATAGCTGTAACACTGATAGTGGTATGAGAGGGCAAAGGTACATGTTGGGCTACAGTTACAGAATATATTGACACTGGACATGTTGTTCACATTACACACTGGCCACTGTAGTTACAGAACGTTCATGTACCGGGCATGATTACATGGATGATTACATGGATGATTACAGAGCTCAGGCCATGGCAAATTGTGGATACAGTATCAGAACGTCTTTAAGGATATTAAAGGATATTAAGGATAGGTCTCGAAGGCATAAGACTTAAGGTTTCGAATCCCTGATTTTAGGACTTTGGGACAATGTCTCATATTGTGTTCTTTGTGAGAAGATTGTCATGTGCAAAACAGTAAGAATTTATGAAAAGATTGTCATCTACTTGTTCTTCTATGTGGCGAGTGTGAAGCATAGTCACCTTGGTGGCCAGGGTGGAGAGTATGCCAAAGTATATTCACCTGAGCAGCCAGGTGGAGAGTATGCCAAAGTATATTCACCTGAGGGGCCAGGTTGGAGAGTATACCAGAGTATATTCACCTGAGCAGCCAGGTTGGAGAGTATGCCAAAGTATATTCACCTGAGCAGCCAGGTTGGAGAGTATGCCAGAGTATATTCACCTGAGCAGCCAGGTTGGAGAGTATGCCAGAGTATATTCACCTGAGCAGCCAGGTTGGAGAGTATGCCAGAGTATATTCACCTGAGCAGCCAGGTTGGAGAGTATGCCAGAGTATATTTATCCTCTCGTGTGAGTTATGGTGGTGGAAGGAGCGGGCGGAGGGAACACTTAGCCGGGGTTGAGGAAGCCTACACGCTCGTGATGGCCGCCGGGGTCGGGTGGCCTGCGGTATTTCGTGCAGGTCCTCTCCCTCCTCTCCCTCCCTCCTCTCCTTCCCTCCCAGGCGGATCTTGTAAGTCAATTTGGCCCGAGTGAGGGAGTCAGGGAGGAGGCGGCGGGTTAGTGGCGTGTCAGGCCGCTGGATGGACGAACATAACTCTCACCTCCACCGCGCCCTGTGTCACTGGCTCGTAAGGTATGGTGTTGTCCTCCTTGGAGCTGCTCCCATAACAGTCTGGCCAGTATAGGACTCCCGGGAGTGTCCTATACTACAGTGTGTTGATATACACGTGAGCTTTGGACAGGATGTGGCATTTGAGAGGTGGGTGGGTGGGTGGGGTGTCTTCTCCAAGCTTCCCTCCACCTCATTTTAGCTTTCCTCCCTCACTCCCTTTCCCTCATATCTGCTTTCCCTCTCTGGCCTCAACTCTCTCCATGATTTTGATGGATCAACCTCTCCCTACACGCTCTCTCTCTCTCTCTCTCTCTCTCTCTCTCTCTCTCTCTCTCTCTCTCTCTCTCTCTCTCTCTTCTCTCTCTCTCTCTCTCTCTCTCTCTCTACCAGGGGTTTTCTACTGTCTCCTGCGCTGGTTCCTGTGTTTATTTATCAACAATCGCCTTTCTTTCGCGTAACCCGATATAGTCAGTGGTTATACGTCGTAAACCAAATCACCCCCCTTCGTACACTTCTGTCTAAACCAGTCTACCGTCTCGCCCCCGTCTCGCAGGCGCTGAGGGTGTTTGGACAGACCCGTCAACACACATCATTCCTTCCTCATGCTCTCCTTCATAGACAGAATCCGTTGGCTGTTTGCCTTGTACCGTCACTATGTCACGCTAACGACGGATGCAATGAAATGGTGTAGTTTACCTCCTGATATATGCTAATGGCTCGTAATGACGTAACTGGCCAACAGAATGAATGAATTAAACATTACTCGAACCTGGGAACTCTGATTGAGGGACGAGAGAACACAAGTTTTCACAGTCTTTTGAAGGCGAGCCATTCAGTATATTGGAGTAGGTCTGGCATATTTTGAACGACCCCAAACGAACAGTACACACGCAACCTTCTCCAGGGGGTCTGCATGCCTGCACGCAAGTACCCCGGAGCTCGCTCTCAGAACTGTAGCTTTATAAGGGTAAAGTCCAGGGAAGGTAGCCGGATCTAAGTGGGTTTCAGTACGATGTGATTTTCACGTAACACCCTTCCCCTTGCTCCACAAACCAGGCGCAGGAGAAATCAGAGTATGATAGTGATAATGAGTCACGAGTCTTTATCTTCTGTTTTTATAATACCTGAGAATCCATTTGGTATAATGTTTACATCCGTGTTTATTGCGTGGTTGTCTGTGTGCTTTTATTTACGCTTGCAAGAACCTTCAACCTTAAACTAATGTTACGACTTTTCACTTGTATCTGCTGCAGCTAGATCAACCTCCCATTGGACAATATATATATATATATATATATATATATATATATATATATATATATATATATATATATATATATATATATATATATATATTATCCCTGGGGATAGGGGATTAAGAATACTTCCCACGTATTCCTGCGTGTCGTAGAAGGCGACTAAAAGGGGAGGGAGCGGGGGGCTGGAAATCCTCCCCTCTCGTTTTTTTTTTTTTAATTTTCCAAAAGAAGGAACAGAGAATTGGGCCAGGTGAGGGTATTCCCTCAAAGGCCCAGTCCTCTGTTCTTAATGCTACCTCGCTAACGCGGGAAATGGCGAATAGTTTAAAAGAAAAAGAAAGATATATATATATATATATATATATATATATATATATATATATATATATATATATATATATATATAGATATATATATATATATATATATATATATATATATATATATATATATATATATATATATATATATATATATATATACGTTTGTTTTTGCTTAATCTATTTTAATTCTTCAAAATATATTATGACCGCTCACGGTGGGAGATCTCTGAGCGTTCGGTGAAGGCGCCAGCGTGTCTACAGTACCCTTCAGGACTCCAGGCTGGAGGCTTCGTGGCAGCATTCAGAATAAGGTCGGCAGTTTACCTGCCCCAGGCCTCGTATTGGGTTAACGTTACACCTTGTACATGACGGTACAGTCCTTCATCACGACGGTACAGTCCTTAAGCACGACGGTACGATCTTTGAACACGACGGTACAGTCCTCGAACACGACGGTACGATCCTTGAACACGAAGGTACGACCCTTGAACACGACGGTACGATCCTTGAACACGACGGTACGATCCTTAAGCACGACGGTAAGATCCTTGAACACGACGGTACAGTCCTTGAACACGACGGTACGATCCTTAAACACGACGGTACGATCCTTGAACACGACGGTACAGTCTTTAAGGACGACGGTACGATCCATGAGTAAGAAGGTAGGACCCTTTAGCACGTAGGTACGACTCTTGTGCACGATGGTACGACCCTTGAGCAGCACAGTGCAACCCTCTGGTCGGTTGGCCTGGCCTGTGACCCAACCTTTAAAGGTCAGGTCACAGTCCTGGCCATGACACTCTTAAGGTCTTACCGTCGTGCTCAAGGGTCGTGGCAATGTCCCCCAAGGGCTTGAAAAAGAAGAAAAAAAAACACCCAAAAAGGTGAAAGTAGTTGCAGTGAGGTGGCTCCTAATCATGCGTCGCCACGGTGGGCTAATCAAGGACACCTGTTTACCGTGGCGTTGGGAACCTCCCAAAGAGTTGCATGAATAGAAGCCTCGGCAATTATTGAAGTTGACCTGCACGCCTTCCCCCAAACCACTCCAGTGCCACAGTTTGCCTCGCGATGGAGAAATACCATGATGATGAGAACGAACGTCATGTAATATCCATGGCCGTTCTTGGTGGGTATCTCCAAGCGCATGCGGAGGGGACGGCGGCGGCGAGGGAGGGAGAGGACGTCATGGGAGTGAGCGCACGTCTTTGGACGTGTGAATGCCATTCATCATCGCCGAGATGAATAGTCAAAGTGTCATTACCCAGGAAGATTCATCATCCTCCCACACGGACACGTTCGTTTTGTGGCCAGCCCGCGAGTCTGGGGTCTGAGTCAGCGCGTGTGGACGGCCCTCTTGCGGTGGGGGTTAAGAGCTTCAGACGTTGTTGTGTATGTCATTTCCTCCCGGTGCAGGCTTGGTGGACCCCACGCGTCACCCTAGCGGGTTAAGGTGAGGACCATTGTGTGTGTCTGTGTGTGTGGACATTGTCGAAGAAGGTCTTTGGTGTATTTTCACAGGGTCTTTGTTATATTCCGAGTGTCCGGTCATAGGGGCTTGTTTGCTGGAGATGGCCTGTGCAACCGAACTGGGTTTGGACTTGCATTGGTAGATGGGATCTTAGATGAAGGCATGGTACAAGTTTGTACCAATAGTAAGGTAGGAACAACAGGTCATATCAATCCAGAATGTTACCTGTGACACGGATCAGGTGGGACTTGATAGGGTACGTGTGGTTTAAGGGTTGCCTTTCAGAGTGAAATGGATTTTTTTCTTTATTTATACACCAACGCCAGAAGTGTTAGCCTAGAATGTGGTGAATTTAAATCACCCCCTTGGCAGGTCTGGTCTAGAAGCCAGGCAATCATACCCAAGGGTCGCACGACCGTCGAGCACGATCGTCGGAAGGGAATTGTCAGTTATTACAATCACTCACACCAACGAAATGTGACTGATGATGGCTTCACATGAGTGGATGTCGTCACTGGGACTTGATAAAGCCATAAGGTCAGATTATTCTGTTTGTCTCCCTCAGATTACCCGCAGGTGCTCATGATTACATACAAAGTTACTAAAGACCATGTAGCTAGTGTAAATGGAAGCAAAATGCAGTTAAGGCCACTGTCTGGAAGAGGAAGAAAAATGTCTTCTACGCCTGGCAGTCCAGACCTGTGAGACGTGTCATCCATCTGGCCATGAGGGACAAATGGTTCTCTTGGGTTGATTGGTGGTCGGGAAGGAGGCCCAGACCACTTCTGACCTGACCTGACGTGACCCATGATGATGGGGAGGGACGCAGTGTACATGGGTTTTATCACAGAGACCTGGGGAGCCATTTGGGAGCCGGGATATAGGTGTAGATTAGATTATCAGCTGAGGGTTCGCGTACACTCACATGAGGCATTTTGAGCCCCACTCATCGAAGGCGCCAGGTTCGAGCCCCGCGCTGCAGTGTCACCTGGCGAGAGATTGATCCTTCCTGTGATTAGCCCCCGTGTTATATATCACTTCCCGCCACAGTCGTGTGGATCAGTTCGCGTGTGTCCCCACCAGCCTGCGGGGTGGCGGGAGCCGTGCCACGCCTCCCTCACTCCCTGCCACATGGCCTGCAGGTGCCTGTGTCATGTGGGAAGTTCCTGTTGTGTGATCATACGTAAGAATATGGGATATAAAACGTAGGCAGGTAAAACCTGTCCAGTTCTTTGCGTTCATGTCTTTGTCGTTGAAGTAGATGATAAATTATTCATTGACTCAAATCTATCGTTATTTTACGTATTTTTTGATTTATCTTGGTAAAAAAAAGGCAGAACTAGTCATTTATTGACCTGAAGACATTCATTTTCAGTATATGGAAAATGTATAATGAATGATGGCCCAACAGATGAAGAAGAGGAATTAGAGTGAATAACTTATCAGCATTTGGAATGTTTCTCTTGGTGGGAAAATGTGCCATAGGCCAGCAGGAGCCATTACCACTGGATACCTTGCCTCTACACATGACAGGACGCTGAGGTAAAGAGATGGGGAGTATCCTACGTTACCGTAGGATACACAGAACCTTGTCCATAAGGTACATGAAGGACACGGCTGGCCTTACGGGGGTCCTCTGTAGCTGTGGGGGTTTTGTTGCACTGGGGATCCAGCTATCGCCAACTGAGGAGAAAAGCTCTCTCTCTCTCTCTCTCTCTCTCTCTCTCTCTCTCTCTCTCTCTCTCTCTCTCTCTCTCTCTCTCTCTCTCTCTCTAAAAAGTAATTTCTGGCTTTTGAATGCAATACCATTACCAAGTACGAGAGATTGTGTGTGTGTGTGTGTGTGTGTGTGTGTGTGTGTGTGTGTGTGTGTCATCACACTGAGGAAGAGAGTGTCATGATTCTCGGTCAAGATGGTGGCTTGAACTTTAACCTCTAGGATGAGGTCAAGGGCCAGGTCATCATCCCGAAGGGTCGAACCCGCTGTTCTGAAGGCACAGAGAATTATCGAAGCTCCTTCAAAGTCAACGTTTTTACTGAAAGACGCCGAGGGTGAAGTAGTCAAGTACCACATACACACTTCGAGTGTGAGTGAGGTCTTCGAGTGTGAGTGAGGTCTTCGAAGTATTCTTAGCACCTGAAGGAGGTGTTGGCGGTCTTCTTCGGCTCATGGATGTAATTTGACGTTTTCCATTGAGACTGGAGTATCTAAACCTAAGATGTGGACGTAGTTGGATGTTTTCTATCAACATTGTGGGATTTGAATCTAAGATGAAGAAAACCACGATGCTGTGCCAGTCGCTGGTAGCGAAAGACAGACACTCACTCTCCTCCTTACGGTGTTGGCACCAGTGGAGTGTGTGGTGGTGTCACGTATGGTGCAAGTACGGTGTTGGCACCAGTGGAGTGTGTGGTGGTGTCACGTATGGTGCAAGTACGGTGTTGGCACCAGTGGAGTGTGTGGTGGTGTCACGTATGGTGCAAGTACGGTGTTGGCACCAGTGGAGTGTGTGGTGGTGTCACGTATGGTGCAAGTACGGTGTTGGCACCAGTGGAGTGTGTGGTGGTGTCACGTATGGTGCAAGTACGGTGTTGGCACCAGTGGAGTGTGTGGTGGTGTCACGTATGGTGCAAGTACGGTGTTGGCACCAGTGGAGTGTGTGGTGGTGTCACGTATGGTGCAAGTACGGTGTTGGCACCAGTGGAGTGTGTGGTGGTGTCACGTATGGTGCAAGTACGGTGTTGGCACCAGTGGAGTGTGTGGTGGTGTCACGTATGGTGCAAGTACGGTGTTGGCACCAGTGGAGTGTGTGGTGGTGTCACGTATGGTGCAAGTACGGTGTTGGCACCAGTGGAGTGTGTGGTGGTGTCACGTATGGTGCAAGTACGGTGTTGGCACCAGTGGAGTGTGTGGTGGTGTCACGTATGGTGCAAGTACGGTGTTGGCACCAGTGGAGTGTGTGGTGGTGTCACGTATGGTGCAAGTACGGTGTTGGCACCAGTGGAGTGTGTGGTGGTGTCACGTATGGTGCAAGTACGGTGTTGGCACCAGTGGAGTGTGTGGTGGTGTCACGTATGGTGCAAGTACGGTGTTGGCACCAGTGGAGTGTGTGGTGGTGTCACGTATGGTGCAAGTACGGTGTTGGCACCAGTGGAGTGTGTGGTGGTGTCACGTATGGTGCAAGTACGGTGTTGGCACCAGTGGAGTGTGTGGTGGTGTCACGTATGGTGCAAGTACGGTGTTGGCACCAGTGGAGTGTGTGGTGGTGTCACGTATGGTGCAAGTACGGTGTTGGCACCAGTGGAGTGTGTGGTGGTGTCACGTATGGTGCAAGTACGGTGTTGGCACCAGTGGAGTGTGTGGTGGTGTCACGTATGGTGCAAGTACGGTGTTGGCACCAGTGGAGTGTGTGGTGGTGTCACGTATGGTGCAAGTACGGTGTTGGCACCAGTGGAGTGTGTGGTGGTGTCACGTATGGTGCAAGTACGGTGTTGGCACCAGTGGAGTGTGTGGTGGTGTCACGTATGGTGCAAGTACGGTGTTGGCACCAGTGGAGTGTGTGGTGGTGTCACGTATGGTGCAAGTACGGTGTTGGCACCAGTGGAGTGTGTGGTGGTGTCACGTATGGTGCAAGTACGGTGTTGGCACCAGTGGAGTGTGTGGTGGTGTCACGTATGGTGCAAGTACGGTGTTGGCACCAGTGGAGTGTGTGGTGGTGTCACGTATGGTGCAAGTACGGTGTTGGCACCAGTGGAGTGTGTGGTGGTGTCACGTATGGTGCAAGTACGGTGTTGGCACCAGTGGAGTGTGTGGTGGTGTCACGTATGGTGCAAGTACGGTGTTGGCACCAGTGGAGTGTGTGGTGGTGTCACGTATGGTGCAAGTACGGTGTTGGCACCAGTGGAGTGTGTGGTGGTGTCACGTATGGTGCAAGTACGGTGTTGGCACCAGTGGAGTGTGTGGTGGTGTCACGTATGGTGCAAGTACGGTGTTGGCACCAGTGGAGTGTGTGGTGGTGTCACGTATGGTGCAAGTACGGTGTTGGCACCAGTGGAGTGTGTGGTGGTGTCACGTATGGTGCAAGTACGGTGTTGGCACCAGTGGAGTGTGTGGTGGTGTCACGTATGGTGCAAGTACGGTGTTGGCACCAGTGGAGTGTGTGGTGGTGTCACGTATGGTGCAAGTACGGTGTTGGCACCAGTGGAGTGTGTGGTGGTGTCACGTATGGTGCAAGTACGGTGTTGGCACCAGTGGAGTGTGTGGTGGTGTCACGTATGGTGCAAGTACGGTGTTGGCACCAGTGGAGTGTGTGGTGGTGTCACGTATGGTGCAAGTACGGTGTTGGCACCAGTGGAGTGTGTGGTGGTGTCACGTATGGTGCAAGTACGGTGTTGGCACCAGTGGAGTGTGTGGTGGTGTCACGTATGGTGCAAGTACGGTGTTGGCACCAGTGGAGTGTGTGGTGGTGTCACGTATGGTGCAAGTACGGTGTTGGCACCAGTGGAGTGTGTGGTGGTGTCACGTATGGTGCAAGTACGGTGTTGGCACCAGTGGAGTGTGTGGTGGTGTCACGTATGGTGCAAGTACGGTGTTGGCACCAGTGGAGTGTGTGGTGGTGTCACGTATGGTGCAAGTACGGTGTTGGCACCAGTGGAGTGTGTGGTGGTGTCACGTATGGTGCAAGTACGGTGTTGGCACCAGTGGAGTGTGTGGTGGTGTCACGTATGGTGCAAGTACGGTGTTGGCACCAGTGGAGTGTGTGGTGGTGTCACGTATGGTGCAAGTACGGTGTTGGCACCAGTGGAGTGTGTGGTGGTGTCACGTATGGTGCAAGTACGGTGTTGGCACCAGTGGAGTGTGTGGTGGTGTCACGTATGGTGCAAGTACGGTGTTGGCACCAGTGGAGTGTGTGGTGGTGTCACGTATGGTGCAAGTACGGTGTTGGCACCAGTGGAGTGTGTGGTGGTGTCACGTATGGTGCAAGTACGGTGTTGGCACCAGTGGAGTGTGTGGTGGTGTCACGTATGGTGCAAGTACGGTGTTGGCACCAGTGGAGTGTGTGGTGGTGTCACGTATGGTGCAAGTACGGTGTTGGCACCAGTGGAGTGTGTGGTGGTGTCACGTATGGTGCAAGTACGGTGTTGGCACCAGTGGAGTGTGTGGTGGTGTCACGTATGGTGCAAGTACGGTGTTGGCACCAGTGGAGTGTGTGGTGGTGTCACGTATGGTGCAAGTACGGTGTTGGCACCAGTGGAGTGTGTGGTGGTGTCACGTATGGTGCAAGTACGGTGTTGGCACCAGTGGAGTGTGTGGTGGTGTCACGTATGGTGCAAGTACGGTGTTGGCACCAGTGGAGTGTGTGGTGGTGTCACGTATGGTGCAAGTACGGTGTTGGCACCAGTGGAGTGTGTGGTGGTGTCACGTATGGTGCAAGTACGGTGTTGGCACCAGTGGAGTGTGTGGTGGTGTCACGTATGGTGCAAGTACGGTGTTGGCACCAGTGGAGTGTGTGGTGGTGTCACGTATGGTGCAAGTACGGTGTTGGCACCAGTGGAGTGTGTGGTGGTGTCACGTATGGTGCAAGTACGGTGTTGGCACCAGTGGAGTGTGTGGTGGTGTCACGTATGGTGCAAGTACGGTGTTGGCACCAGTGGAGTGTGTGGTGGTGTCACGTATGGTGCAAGTACGGTGTTGGCACCAGTGGAGTGTGTGGTGGTGTCACGTATGGTGCAAGTACGGTGTTGGCACCAGTGGAGTGTGTGGTGGTGTCACGTATGGTGCAAGTACGGTGTTGGCACCAGTGGAGTGTGTGGTGGTGTCACGTATGGTGCAAGTACGGTGTTGGCACCAGTGGAGTGTGTGGTGGTGTCACGTATGGTGCAAGTACGGTGTTGGCACCAGTGGAGTGTGTGGTGGTGTCACGTATGGTGCAAGTACGGTGTTGGCACCAGTGGAGTGTGTGGTGGTGTCACGTATGGTGCAAGTACGGTGTTGGCACCAGTGGAGTGTGTGGTGGTGTCACGTATGGTGCAAGTACGGTGTTGGCACCAGTGGAGTGTGTGGTGGTGTCACGTATGGTGCAAGTACGGTGTTGGCACCAGTGGAGTGTGTGGTGGTGTCACGTATGGTGCAAGTACGGTGTTGGCACCAGTGGAGTGTGTGGTGGTGTCACGTATGGTGCAAGTACGGTGTTGGCACCAGTGGAGTGTGTGGTGGTGTCACGTATGGTGCAAGTACGGTGTTGGCACCAGTGGAGTGTGTGGTGGTGTCACGTATGGTGCAAGTACGGTGTTGGCACCAGTGGAGTGTGTGGTGGTGTCACGTATGGTGCAAGTACGGTGTTGGCACCAGTGGAGTGTGTGGTGGTGTCACGTATGGTGCAAGTACGGTGTTGGCACCAGTGGAGTGTGTGGTGGTGTCACGTATGGTGCAAGTACGGTGTTGGCACCAGTGGAGTGTGTGGTGGTGTCACGTATGGTGCAAGTACGGTGTTGGCACCAGTGGAGTGTGTGGTGGTGCCACGTATGGTGCAAGTACGGTGTTGGCACCAGTGGAGTGTGTGGTGGTGTCACGTATGGTGCAAGTACGGTGTTGGCACCAGTGGAGTGTGTGGTGGTGTCACGTATGGTGCAAGTACGGTGTTGGCACCAGTGGAGTGTGTGGTGGTGCCACGTATGGTGCAAGTACGGTGTTGGCACCAGTGGAATGTGTGGTGGTGTCACGTATGGTGCAAGTACGGTGTTGGCACCTAAGTATGGTGTGTGAAGGTGTTACGTATGCTATAGATGTGCAGGATAACAATGGCTTGATGCGTTGCTGAAGGAACACGGGTCACAGATCATGGTCAACTAAACCTTTCGTGGTACGCGAACTCTGTATCCGGCCCACGTGTCTTCACTTAGTTTATCACATCTAGCGAGGCACAACATGCTCGGCGGAAGGGCCTGAGGTGCCTGAGGGTGCTATTTTCAGTGCCTGAATGCCTCCCGCAGGGCCATCTGCAGGTGACCATTTGGGAGCGGGTGTTGTGCAGCCTCCAAGAGCCGCTTCATACCCAACTGACACGCTTCACCTGGTCCTCATGTGTGGCTCGTTTCATCTCCGCTGTGCCCTGTGGCGAGTGCGCTACAATAGCAGCAGTAAGAGCAGAAGCAGCAGGTCTAGCAGAGGTAGGAGCAGGGACAGTCGTGGTAGGTGGACTGGGCAGTAGAAGCGGTGTTCCTACATCATCAGTAGCAATAGAACCCATACCAGGAACAGCAGACTCAGCAGGAGTAATAGCAGAAGCAGAGGCAGCAGGGGATGCTCCGGCAGCAATAAGATCAGCAGAGGCAGCAGGGGGATGCTCCGGCAGCAGTAAGGTCAGCAGAGGCCACGGATAGGATCAGTAGGAGCAGAAGCAGGTGCAACAACAACAGCACCTCTGGCACAGCAGAAGCGTTCGCAAGTGTAGCAACATTAGTAAAAAAAAACACACTAACAACAACAGCAGAAGCAGCAGTGACGCTAGAAGCAGGGTGGGGAGGGCGGGCGCAGCAGGAGCAAGAACAGCAGGAGCAGGGGCAGTAGCAGCAGGTGGGGAGGGGGTGGCTGGGGCTGAGGTGTATGAGGCTCTCAGTTTCCTCAGCTTTAACAGTCATTATTGACGTCACCACACAGCAGCAGCAGGGGAAGGGGGGGCGACTGTTTGTGGATCCTTGTTAACACCCACCCAGCACCACCGGGGGGCCTTCTCCTCAACCTCACCTTCTCTTCCTCATACTCAACCTCTGTGCCTCACCGTCATCCTCTGTGCCTCACCCTCAACCTCTGTGCCTCACCCTCAACCTCTGTACCTCACCCCTTACCTTCAACCTCTGTGCCTCACCCTCAACCTCTGTGCCTCACCCTCAACCTCTGTACCTCACCCTTAACCTCTGTACCTCACACTCAACCTCTGTACCTCACCCCTAACCTCTGTACCTCACACTCAACCTCTGTACCTTACCCTCAACCTCTGTGCCTCACCCTTAACTTCTGTGCCTCACCCTGAACCTCTGTACCTCACCCTGAACCTCTTCCCCTCTCCACCCCCTGTTTTCCGTATGCAGGTCTCCCCCTGCACCACCCCCTGCCTGTGGTGGGCGGGTATGTGTTGTGAAGGTGAGGTGCAGCTTCCTCCAGTGCCAAGCCTGCTACCACTGTGCCACACCTCCTGCTCCAGACCTGCTGCCCCTGTGCCACATCTCCAGGCCTGCTGCCCCTGTGCCACACCTGCTCCAGACCTGCTGTCCACTGTGCCACACCTCCTGCTCCAGACCTGCTACCCTCTGCCACACCTCCAGGCCTGCTGCCCCTGTGCCACACCTCCAGGCCTGCTACCCTCTGCCACACCTCCTGCTCCAGACCTGCTGCCCCTGTGCCACACCTCCTGCTCCAGACCTGCTGCCCCTGTGCCACACCTCCAGGCCTGCTGCCCCTGTGCCACACCTCCTGCTCCAAACCTGCTGCCCCTGTGCCACACCTCCAGGCCTGCTGCCCCTGTGCCACACCTCCTGCTCCAAACCTGCTGCCCCTGTGCCACACCTCCAGGCCTGCTGCCCCTGTGCCACACCTCCTGCTCCAGGCCTATATCCCCCTGTGCCACACCACAGTCATTACCCCGACCCAAGCTGGTGTGCCACCACCCCTGAGAACCCACAGGGTCAACAAGGGAGGTGATGGTTTGACCTGTGGACGCTCAACCTGACCCTCAGAATCACTCGTACTTTCCTCCTTCCCACTCCACTCCCTGTGTGGAGGCCTCCACCCCTGGGCGAAAGGCCTCATCCAGACCAGCTCGTCAATGAGGCATAAAAAGGTACAATGGGGACAGCGATGTAAGGCGGGAGGGAGTGGAGAAAACCAAGCTTGGAGTGCTGGAGAAGGTGGAAAACATACCTACCGCCCCCTTTTTTTAATGGTTTAGGTCCCAGCTGCTGATGGGAAAGGTATAATAGAGGAGGAGGGGAGATGGATATTAACATTTCCATGTTTTCACGGTATAGGGAAAGAAACTAAGACATCAAGAGCCTCACAGGAACCCATGTGACGCAGTGGTTAGCCCGGCCGTTACCAAGAGCCTCACAGGAATCCATGTGACGCAGTGGTTCTCCCGGCCGTTACCAAGAGCCTCACAGGAATCCATGTGACGCAGTGGTTCGCCCGGCCGTTACCAAGAGCCTCACAGGAACCCATGTGACGCAGTGGTTCGCCCGGCCGTTACCAAGAGCCTCACAGGAACCCATGTGACGCAGTGGTTCTCCCGGCCGTTACCAAGAGCCTCACAGGAATCCATGCGACGCAGTGGTTCGCCCGGCCGTTACCAAGAGCCTCACAGAAAACCATGTGACAGCAGTGGTTCGCCCGGCCGTTACGTGGAGACACCCAACGTCTGTGACTAATGTAACGCTAGGACCTCCCTCAACTCCTGCCCCCCCCCCCCACCCCCACCCCCACACCCCCCCTTCATCCCCCAGTCATACCCCCCCCCCCCCCAATGCTGCAGTAATGACCGTACAGTCATCCGGGGGTAAACAACAGAGGCAAAATCCTTGTTTGCAGATCCCTAATAAAAGTGAATAGTAGTTGTCTGAACATTTCCTGGGGGGGCAGCGGGGCCCCCCCCCCACCAGCAGCGGACCGGTCCATTCTCACACACACACACACACACGCACACACACACACCAGAGGGATAGCACTGTCTTCTGCCGGCGTTACAGTCCCTTCCACCAGCACTTTGTAGTCTCCTGTAATTGCGCTACAAGCATGACCCTCCGCCAGCTGGCGATCCACCACCAAGACGTCACTCGTAGAACTTCACTGCATCCTCCCCACAGCCATCACTGTCACCCGGCACGACACTCACTGTCACCCGGAACGACAATTGCCATCACTGTCTCCTTCACTGCCACCACAACCATCACTGCTTCTACAACCATCACTACAACCTTCACCCCCCCCCCCACCACCACAACCATCACCCCGGAAGAGCGAAGCCTAATTAGCAGTTCAGTAAGAGAGCCACCAACCCACTCCACGTTTTCGTCAGCCTCAATGAGGTGAGAGATGAAGCCCAGGCCGTGAGGGGAGGTCTGTGGCTGACACCATACTGGAAGACATAATGCACACGTCACGCTCTGTGACGCCCTCCGCTGTGACGATACCTGGTGTGAGGTGTGACGCGTCCTGGTGTGAGGTGTGATGCGTCCTGGTGTGAGGTGCGACGCGTCTTGGTGTGAGGTGTGACGCGTCTTGGTGTGAGGTGTGACGTGTCTTGGTGTGAGGTGTGACGCGCCCCAGTGTACGGTGTGACGCGTCCTGGTGTGAGGAGTGACGCGCCCTGGTGTGAGGAGTGACGCTCCCCGGTGTGAGGTGTGACGCGTCTTGGTGTGAGGTGTAACGTGTCCCGGTGTGATAAGGTGTGACGCGCCCCAGTGTGAGGTGTGACGCGTCCTGGTGTGAGGTGTGACGCGTCCTGGTGTAAGGTGTGACGCGTCCTGGTGTAATAAGGTGTGACGCGCCCTGGTGTAATAAGGTGTGACGCTCCCTGGTGTAATAAGGTGTGACGCGTCCTGGTGTAAGGTGTGACGCGTCCTGGTGTAAGGTGACGTCCGCTTTAACTCGACCCAGTAACTCGGGTTGTCTGGTGCGCTCTGCTAGCGCCGCCGCCGCCGCCGCCGCCGCCTCACCCAGCCCCCGCCCGCGGCCATCTTGATGAACAGAAGTGAACATCCCCAGCGTGAACACTCTGACGGGATGAACAAGGGGTCAGGTTATCACCACGTCATATATGTTCATCATTGAGGGTAGTACGGTAGCTAGTAGTGCCATGTTACCCCCTCCTCCAGGCTAGTAGTGCCATGTTACCTCCTCCTCCAGGCTAGTAGTTCCATGTACCCCCTCCTCCAGGCTAGTAGTTCCATGTTACCCCCTCCTCCAGGCTAGTAGTTCCATGTTACCCCCTCCTCCAGGCTAGTAGTGCCATGTTACCTCCTCCTACAGGCTAGTAGTTCCATGTTACCCCCTCCTCCAGGCTAGTAGTGCCATGTTACCCCCTCCTCCAGGCTAGTAGTGCCATGTTACCCCCTCCTCCAGGCTAGTAGTGCCATGTTACCTCCTCCTCCAGGCTAGTAGTTCCATGTTACCCCCTCCTCCAGGCTAGTAGTTCCATGTTACCCCCTCCTCCAGGCTAGTAGTTCCATGTTACCCCCTCCTCCAGGCTAGTAGTTCCATGTTACCCCCTCCTCCAGGCTATTAGTTCCACGTTACCCCCTCCTCCAGGCTAGTAGTGCCATGTTACCTCCTCCTCCAGGCTAGTAGTGCCATGTTACCTCCTCCTCCAGGCTAGTAGTTCCATGTTACCTCCTCCTCCAGGCTAGTAGTTCCATGTTACCCCCTCCTACAGGCTAGTAGTTCCACGTTACCCCCTCCTACAGGCTATTAGTTCCATGTTACCCCCTCCTACAGGCTAGTACCTCCGTGTTACCCCCCTTAAGGCTAGTACATCAAGGTTACCTCCTTATGACTTTTGCCTCCATACTACCCCCCTTCAGACACGTCCCTCAAGTAACATCATGGTGCCCCCTGCACGTTACCCCTACCCCTCCCTCCTTCAGCCCCCTTCCCTCAGCGTCACCCCACTGCATTCCCCCTTTCCCTCAGCGTCACCCCACTGCATTCCCCCTCCAAACAGATATTTTCAATTTGTTCCCATTTACGTACAGAAGCCAGGCAGTCGGTGTACCACTTGCCCGCTGTACTGAACCCTGGAGGTACATCCCCCCCCTCCCTTCCCCACCCACCCACCCCTCCTCTTGATGGGGCGGAGGGAGGCAGGAGGTGGTGGAGGGAAGATGTGGTCGTCTTGAAGAAGTGTGGCGGTGTGGAAGGAGTGTGGTGGTGGTGGTGTGGTAATAGTGTGGTCTGTGGTGGTGTGGTAGTAGTGTGGTCTGTGTTGGTGTGGTAGGAGTGTGGTGGTCATGTGGAAGGAGTGTGGTCTGTGGTGGTGTGGAAGGAGTGTGGTGGTGGTGGTGGTGTGGTAGTAGTGTGGTCTGTGGTGGTGTGGTAGTAGTGTGGTGGTGGTGGTGGTGGTGGTAGTAGTGTGGTGGTGGTGATGATGTGGTAGGAGTGTGGTGGTATAAGACTTCATCTCCTGTATATGACCGACTGTGGTAGTACAATCTACCTATGAATCCAACGTGAGGCAGGGGACAGGTACAGTGTGCACCACGGAACCTCCTGTGTACCGCAGAAAGCGACGAAATGGGGTGCTGGAAGTCCTCCCCTCTTGTATTACTTCCTGAAAGAAGGAACAGAGGAAGGAGCCAAGTAAGGGTTTTTTTTTTTCCTTCTAAGGTTCAGTTATTTGTTTCCTGACGCTACCTGCTTACTTAGGAAACAGCTGGAAATGAGATGTTTGAGGACAATATGTGGTGTGAGGTGGTTTGATCGAGTAAGTAATGAAAGGGTAAGAGAGATGTGTGGTAATAAAGAGTGTGGTTGAGAGAGCAGAAGAGGGTGTTTTGAAATGGTTTGGTTACATGGAGAGAATGAGTGAGGAAAGATTGACCAAGAGGATATATGTGTCATAGGTGGAGGGAACGAGGAGAAGTGGGAAACCAAACTGGGGGTGGAAAGATGGAGTGAAAAAGATTTTGAGTGATCGGGGCCTGAACATGCAGGAGGGTGAAAGGCGTGCAAGGAATAGAGTGAATTGGAACGATGTGGTATACCGGGGTGGACGTGCTGTCAGTGGATTGAACCAGGGCATGTGAAGCGTCTGGGGTAAACCACGGACAGTTTTGTGGGGCCTGGATGTGGAAACGGAGCTGTGGTTTCTGTGCATTATTACATGACAGCTAGAGACTGAATGTGAACGAATGTGGCCTTTGTTGTCTTTTCCTAGGGCTACCTCGCGCACATTTTGGGGGAGGGGGTGGTTATTTTCATGTGTGGCGGGGTGGCGATGGGAATGAATAAAGGCAGACAGTATGAATTATGTGCATGTGTATATATGTATATGTCTGTGTGTGTATATATATGTATACGTGAGATATATAGGAATGTATATTTGCGTGTGTGGATGTGTATGTATATACGTGTGTATGTGGAAGGGTTGGGCCATTCTTTCGTCTGTTTCCTTGCGCTACCTTGCTAACGTGGGAGACAGCGACAAAGCAAATTAAAATAAATAATGAAATAATATATATATATGTGTATATATATATATATATATATATATATATATATATATATATATATATATATATTCTTTTTTATTTTTTTCAGACATATTCACCATTTCCTGCATTAGCGAGGCAGCATTAAGAACAGAGGACTGAGCCTTAGAGGGAATATTCTCACTAGGCCCCCTTCTCTGCTCCTTCTTTTGGAAAATTAAAGAAAAAGAAAAAACGGGAGAGGAGGATTTCCATCACCCCCGCTCATATATATATATATATATATATATATATATATATATATATATATATATATATATAGATAGATAGAGAGATAGATAGAGAGAGAGAGAGAGAGAGAGAGAGAGAGAGAGAGAGAGAGAGAGAGAGAGAGAGCTATGATGATCACACTAGCCCGTGATGATGGCATGAAGGTGAAATCGCACTTCAGCAGGGGTTCATACAATTTCATTTAGAATATAATTTTTCTATACATATGGAACAACATGTTTCGTGGAGACAATCCACCTCATCATCAGGTACCAGTACTTAACAAAGTTATTTAAATCCCAACATCATACTTGAGTCCCGCCGTCCAACACCAATCTGTACAGACCAACCACTGTCCGCTTTGTCTGGCAGTAACCGTTGTAAGGGAGAGTGATTAAGGGGGGTCACGTGTCGGGGGTTGACCTGGTTAGCTGGGTGTGTCTTGAACAACTTTTTTTTTTTACGTTTTCGTGTTTTGTCAATTCTCTCATATTGATTTGGTTAATGCTAGGATGGGCTTTAAAATTGCCTGGGGACAAATCAAAGTTCTAAGTATTAGTAACTAAGACAGATTCAATGACGTTACGTGTGGCATAATCAGCAGAGGGGTATAGAATAACGGGATTTTCAAGATCTATGGCCAGGGTGATCATTTTCATGACAATGTTTAGCGATCGCACTTTTGTGGTCATCCCTGCGTACTGCATGACGGTGCCAATAACACATCTCCGTTACAGTTTTACCTGTCTTGCTTCTATGACATGTCTTGCATTAGAAGGCGTAAACACTCCACATTGTTGCATGATTTGGCCTACCATTTATTCAGGTCTTACTGATGGTGTTGTTGACCAGTTATGGGTCGTGCTTCGTCCTCTCTAACAGGGGAACAGCGGACAGTAAGGCTTCCTATTCCAAATGTATATAACTTGGAAGGTTTTGGTGAAGGCGAGTTCATAACAATTTGTGCCTTGTGGGGGTGGGTGTTGGTTGGTTTATGCTATTATATAAGAGAGGTGTTGACTCAAACGAAACACAATTCCAGGAATTCCAAGTTCGCGTGTTCGCTTAATCTTGGGGGGCAATCACAGTCTTCATAAAACCCCCTCTGGGTAGGCGGGCCGCCCCCCTCGCCCCCGCGGACCACGAAATCCCACCAGTAACCAATGGCCATGGAGAGACGGTGAGGGGCCCCTCCCCACACACATGTCCAATCCAGGCGCACTGGTAGCCGAAGCCGCCGAACCCCCGCTCGTCAAATACCATGAGAGGAAACACTGTTCCTCGTCATTACTTTGATGTATGGATGTCGTTCATCAGCTGTGGCGACCTGCTGAGTTTTATTGCTGTCTGTCACGGCCGACCAGGTTGGTCTGGGGTGAGGGAGGGAGCAGCTGTGTTACTGAAACATTTCTGGTCTAGCTGGGGGGGGGGGCGGCGGTGGTGCCATGCGATGCCTGCCACTTGCCTCTCTCTCTCTCTCTCTCTCTCTCTCTCTCTCTCTCTCTCTCTCTCTCTCTCTCTCATGACGGCGAAATATATATTGTCGGGTTTATGGCAACGCCATGGGCCAAGTGGTGTGATTGTGGCGCACGGGATGATGATCCGGAGGGAGTGAGTGAGGAGGGGTGGTGTGGTTGTGGTGTGAGCTTACATACCATTGACTGAGGTGACCCAGTGTTGCAGGGCATTTGTCTCGAGTGTTGCATCTGTGTTCCACTATGAAGGAAGGTGGGAGGGGGTTGACTTGTGTTCCAGTAGGAAAGGTGTCTTGTCTTTCAGTGTTCCATTGTGTTGATTCCATAGACATCAACACAGTTCATCACGACTTGAGTAAGGAATGAACAGCGTCATGTCGTGTGAACTTTATCAATGTGAACCTAAATTCTAGTTTGATTTCGCCAAGTTTAGAATGTATTAAGTATATATTTAAAGTTTTAAACCCTTTGAGAACAATCGTACGATCAGAGAGCACGACGGTACGGCCCTTGGGGACGACGGTACGACCCTTGGGCACCCAGAGGTCGTACTCTCATGTTCAGTGGTCGTACCGTCGTGCTCACAGTGGGTTGATCTCCCACAGATGCAATGCAGTGGTTGTGTGGTCATCAAGGATAGCTACTCTCTCATCCATGACCCGCCAGCAGTTGAGACGTAGGGAGAGGTGGGAGTGGAATGTGCCATCTGCATTACAATTTTGTTTGGACCGACGTGTTAGGCTTGGTTCTCAGCAGATAACCCACGATATTGGACCATCTGGTCTCCTATTATCTCTCCTTCCCATGCAGCGCCTCACCCCTGTACTGTGGCGCATAGGAGTGTGTCATGCGATGCTGAGCCGTGTGGTTGCGTGTGGTGTGCCATGTCTCGGTTCTCCAGGTGGACTCCCTCACACCTCCACTCTCCTCTGGCGTGGGCGGAGGGGAGGTGGACAGAGGCGGGAGGCTTCCACCGTCATCGCCACTCCACTTCTGTTCCAATTCATTAACAAGAAGGGGGGGAGGGGGGCAATTTACATAGTGGCGCTGTAATTAGTGGATGGAGCGAGCGGCGCCTGCGCTACCCTACCATGAAGTGTGTTGTTGGCACTCACAGCATCACCATGCTGACCTGTACAGCAGCATTACCTGATGCAGCACCACCATGCTGACCTGTACATCAGCATTACCTGATGCAGCACCACCATGCTGACCTGTACAGCAGCATTACCTGGAGCAGCACCACCATGCTGACCTGTACATCAGCATTACCTGGAGCAGCACCTCCTGCTGACCTGTACATCAGCATTACCTGGAGCAGCACCTCCTGCTGACCTGTACAGCAGCATTACCTGGAGCAGCACCACCATGCTGACCTGTGCAGCAGCATTACCTGATGCAGCACCACCATGCTGACCTGTACATCAGCATTACCTGATGCAGCACCACTATGCTGACCTGTACAGCAGCATTACCTGATGCAACACCTCCTGCTGACCTGTACAGCAGCATTACCTGGAGCAGCACCACCATGCTGACCTGTGCAGCAGCATTACCTGATGCAGCATCACCATGCTGACCTGTACAGCAGCATTACCTGATGCAGCACCACTATGCTGACCTGTACAGCAGCATTACCTGATGCAACACCTCCTGCTGACCTGTACATCAGCATTACCTGGAGCAGCACCACCATGCTGACCTGTACAGCAGCATTACCTGATGCAGCACCACCATGCTGACCTGTACATCAGCATTACCTGATGCAGCACCACCATGCTGACCTGTACAGCAGCATTACCTGATGCAGCACCACCATGCTGACCTGTACAGCAGCATTAGTGCAACAGCTGTATCAACGCCACCTGACAGCTGGAGCAGACCCAGCTGGGTAACAGTATGACCGCTGTACCGTCATGGTACAGCGGCAGAGCCGTGTTGTGCCGCTGTTGTACCGCTGGTGCACACGGCCATTTTAAGCCAAGAAATTAATGGCAAACCCCGAGTGATAAATTGCCAGTTTTATGAAGCTAACAACGTAATTGCGTGCAATTA